>NW_007245879.1:955531-961945 GCF_000164805.1 Carlito syrichta
CACCTCAGCCTCCCAAAGGCGCGGGATTACAGGCTGAGCCACCGAGCCCGGCAATAAAGTATTTATAATTAAGGTATGCAACTATTTTCCTCAGACGTAATGCTATCTGCACACTTACTTGGCTACAGTATGGTGTAAACAAAACTTTCACATGCACTGAGAAATCAAAACATTTGTGTGACTCACTTTATTGTGCTGTCTACTTTATTGTGGAGCCAAACCCACAATATTGTCAAGGTACATCTATCCATATCTATATCTACATCTATATATCTATATCTATATCAATCTCCTATTGGTTATGTTTCTGTAGAGAGCCTTAACACACTGTCCCCAAATACTCCCCACTTTCAAAGAGAAAGACTATTCTAATGAGCAAGTGAGGATTTATAGTCTCAAGAAAAACCCTAGCTATTGATAGACATATCCTGGTACTTAGCAACCAATTGAAATACAGTATCTTACATGACAAGGTCGCAGTGAGGGGAACACTTAGCGTCAGACATGTCTGTCATATGGAGTTACTTGACATCCTCTGCTTATTTGTATTTACAAACTTATACGAGAGGTGGCTCACAACATGGCGAGAGAAATTCAGATTTTCATACATAGAGATGTACGTATTTTTGACTAATGTGGGAGGGGGGGAATGAAAAGTTGCCAGATGGCACAGAAAGATGGCAAAGCCCCCAAGAAAGGATTCACACCATGAAAAAAATAAGTCTAGAATGGCAATTTTACAACAGGATTTGAGAATTGGGTGACAGCGAAGACACTGTGAGGCGGTAAATACCTGTGCCACTCAGAGGTCATCGTGAAATCTCATCCCGGCACAGCTGCCTCATAGCAGTTACACCTCAAAGAAGCAAAGGACCACAGGTGTGAACAGAAAGTGATCCCTCCCTAAAGAGCTCAACATTCAGGGCCCAGACCACCACCGAACCATCCAGCTAAGCATTATACCTCTTTTTGCTCTCCAAGGTGACTGCCGAATGTTATAGCACCATGAAGATGAAGAGCATTCAGAAGCTGAGGAGAACGAGTAACTGGAGGAGACGTGCCAATAAAACGACCGGGTAGAGGCTTCCGCTACCTTACAAGCTTAAGTTGGAAACGACTCAGTATGTCCAAAATGCGACAGTGGGACTTTGGAAGGCACTGAAATTCCTGCATGAGCCTAGAGCTGAAAATCGTGAGCACTGACATGAACTGACCTCAACCATACACACAGACTGGGGAGACTGGAACGTTCGGGTCACGTGTGCTTCTCCCTTCACAGAGCGGTCCCAGGCACAAAGTCTGCGCAACTCGGGTCTGTTGTTCCGATCTAGTTTGTACACTTTTTTCTTTTGGAGAAGATAGGAGACTAAGGTCCAAGAAGAATTTATACTTCGTTTCTCAATCTAGTTGATTATACTTTTACTCTTATTCAGAAAATTATATTCGGAATTCAGGGAGCTTCTCAAATTTAACTTCTGCCCTACATGGCTACATCGCTGAGTCTTTTAAGCAACTGACGGATGTCAAAGAAGAGCCTCTGAGCAAACGTTTCTCTTTTTCCTCATCTGAGTCCACCACCGTCTGCTTGTCGTTGGCTATGCCCTTGTTGACCTTGCCTTCTTCAGCTGCTCTTTCTTGCTGTTGGCACGTAATAGTTAAAAATAAAGGGGATGTAGCTTTTCAAAGAAAACATGTGCCGGGGCATTAGACCTCTCTCCTCTTTCGGTCTTTTTTTAAGTCCCAAAATGTCTCATTTGTTTTAGTTTTGTTGATTGACACGGAATATTCAAGAAATATTTTTGAACACCTGTTGTGTCTAGCCCTGGGGTAGGTTCTGGGGGCTCACTGGTAGGCTAGACAGACCCAGGGCTTGCCTTCACGGAGCTTGCACACTGATGCAGGAGGCGGACGCACCGGAACAGACCTGCAGGCCACAACAGCACACTACGTGGGAGAGACAACATCACGTCGTGGTCGAGAGCACGGGCCTGGAGCCCGACGACTTTTGTTTCAAATCTTGCCTCTGCTTTTTGTTGATTACCTGTTCAATTTGCTGAGTGAATACATGTACTTGTGAACAGAAAAGCATTCATTACATGCTACAGAAGTCTCAGCTACCACTGGCTCTTCACCGTCTCCAATAGTTTCTGTTTTTATATTGCCATATGTGCATGCTGTCAGTCGCATACACTGTTGTAATTGTCATCACTATAATTATTGGTCACTATGATGACCGCGACCACCCTGAAATCTCTTCTTTTAGCAACACACATTCGTTCTTGTGGGATTTTCTTGTTAAGTTTTTATTTCAAGTTCTGAGGCAGGGTCCTGAAAATGTTACTCACAGGAAATCTATTGCCTGGTCATCAAAAGAGGCAAAGTGTTGTGGCTGATCTTGTTTCTCCTAAAATGCAGTCGATTGCAATCATTAACCATTTGCCTGGACACCAGCCCTGCCCCCCCATCCCCCATTTTCCTAGCAGGGATCTGCTGCACCCTAAGAGAGGTTTAGTGGCAGAATCTTGGCTCCTCTTAACACGGTCAGTGACAGTAGTGCCGAAGGGTGACTGTCACTGGTGTCTCATCAGACTCAGTGGGCATTTTAGGATCTTTGAACTTGTGTATCTACAAAATCCCCAAGCTGAAAGTACTTGGAAATGACTCACCAGAACCATCCCTAGCAGTAATATATTTTCTACCTAACACTAAGATCTTGCTTTATCTATCCCTTTTAAAATAAAATTTATGGCCTTATTTCAACTCCTGGTAGTGTATATCCCTGATGTGGGAAATCAACCAGCAAAAGAAAAGGAACATGTTGTCTCTCTCTTACTGTTTGCCAAAACAGGAATCCAGGTGGGAAAACAAACTGCCTTGCTATAATTTACCAACAGGACACATTAGGGTTTTAATCATAAAATTCAAGAGGTCAGTCTTATCGCCATAACTGTGCTCTAAAAATATTCTAATAGGAGGGAATGCATTTCCTAAGCAGAAAACTGTAATTACTCAAAGGTGGCGGGGGCCGAGGAGATACACATATAGAACATTTCACGGGATTGGGAGGAACATCTGTAGGACTCGGGACGGCGATTATGGGACACGAGCCGAGGGAGGAGGGAAGAGAGAGACGCAGCCCCCGGGGGCTGCATAAAAGAGAACCAGGGGCCGAGAGCAGGTGGGCAGGAGGAGGCTGGAGGCTCGGCCGGGGACCTGCCATCGAACAGCAGGCCCTGCCTTCCCTGAGATGACACTTACTCTGGGGCAGAGTCGGAGAGGCCTTCCCGGAGATTGTGGGAGGGCTAGATCGCACACATCCCGTTTCGGTCCTGTCATGTCAGGATGTGTGGTCTCTTCAGTCTGTGCTGGGATAGATGGTCCAGTCAGCCAATACGCCACAGCTGTCGCCTACACGGGGAGGCTCTGTCTTGAGCAGCGGGTCTTTCCCTCTAAAGGTAACAAAATGCGAAATTCGGTGTAATCGGGAGGGTCGGCACAAACCCCACCCTCTGTGTTTGCCCTGTGCTTGTTCCCACTGGTGCTCTGGAGCAGCAAGCAAGCCAAAAGGATGGTTCGGCCTGTGAGCACAGCGACGTGGCCCATGTTGCCACGATCCCACTCATGCATCACTTGTCCCTGCGAGAGCTGGCCTGTCACACACCTGCTTCTCTCTCTCATGGCAAGCCTGACACAAGCATACACTCTTTCATCTTCGTTTCATTGTGATAATAATAATACGAACAACAGCCCATTATTTATTTTCTGCCAAGCACTTTGCATTACTTCGTTTCATCTTCTCAATAACCTATGAAGAATTCACTTTTTCACTGAGGCCTACAACCCTATTTTTGGAGCACCTTGGGTTGAGCCCCATACCAGACACTGGAACTCAATTAGCCAACAACACGCACCCTGGCCCAGTCTAGATGAAGCTTACTTTCTGGCAGAAGAAATAGACTATAAATAAGCAATCAGACCAAGACATAACCAAGTAAGATACTTATAACAAGTAACAAATCTGTGAGAAGAAATAAGTTCTGAGCGAACAATCGGGTGACAGGGAGATAGGGAGCAGAGGGTGACCTCAGCTATGGCTGTCGGTGAAGTCTTCTGTGAGGAGGTGACATTTGAGAAAACACAGCAATGAGCCTGCCATGTTGGCAAAGGGTTGAAATGAGAAAGTACCTAGTTTGTTTAAAAAACAGAGCACAGATCACTCTGCCTGAAGTAAGCAAAAGAGAGGATGGAACGAGTTTGAGTGAGTAGAAAAGAGTCCCATCATGTAGGTCTTGGCTTTAGGCCATTGTAAGTAATTTGACTTACATTCTATGAGCAATAGAAAGCACTGAGACGCTTGTTTCCAATGAACCAATTAATGGGTTAAGACACTGAGGTTTAGTGACGCAAATTAACTTGTTTAAGGTCACCCAAGTAGTAGGCAAAGGTGTTGGGATATTCATAATGTCTCTAAAGACATTAGTTCTTGATCCTCATTCTTGATGGAGCACCTGGTACACAGTGCATTAAGTGTCACCATTATTTTGATCATCACCACCATCATTATTGTTTTGTAGATGAGAAAGTGGAGACTAAGCTTCTGGCATTTGTCCAATGTCACAGCCAGCAAGTAGAGGGCTAACATTTGAACTCAGGCTCTCTGATTCAGAGGCAAGGGGCTTGACTACAGCACCTATACAGTTTTTAGCAGATAGTAGACATTCCACAAATATTTCCTGAGAAATGAAAAAGCCAACAAGTACCCAACACTATGAGCAGTTGACTCCCTGGAAAGTTTAAAAATTAGTAAGATAGAGACCTTAGTCTCAAAGCACCTAAAAATTAGGATAAAGTCGTGATTACAGATTAGTCAAATACAGAGAACATCATTCCACAAGGTAGAATTTTTTCACTTATTTTAGTAAATATTTAAGGGAGTCCTGATGTGTCTCTGTGTCTGTGCCAGGCACAAGAAAACAAAACGCTGTCGAAAGAGGCAGCACAGTCACTTGAAAGTGAGGCACATCACATGTCACATCTGCTGTGGCGAACCAAAAGGTCTTCAAGGAAGAGTCTTAAGAGAGGGATGGAATTTAGACAGATGGAAATGTGAGACGTGAGAAGGGGTGTCCTAGATAAAGAAGACAGTGGAAAGGGAGGGAAGAAGTGACAAAGCTGCAGAGTGGCTCATGGCATACTCAGCGGTCCGATTTGACTGGATGTGCCAATCACCCTGGGCAAATCACTGTGCAGGACATGTATCAGAAGATCACTGTGTACCACATGAATATGTGCAGTTATTGCCAATTAAAAAAAGAAATTTAAAAGAAAAATACATGTGGGGGGAAAAAAAAGAATGGGAACCTTGCCAAGGGAGTTCACCATAATCCGGCGATATGCATGGTGTGGAAGGCGTACCTGTTCTCCACAGAGCATTGCCTGGCAAACTTCAACTGAGCTCTGATGAGAAGTTACAGAATAAGATGTTCCAGGCAACTAATAAGTTCTACGGTTTAAAATGGTTTGTGTTTAAGAAAAGGAAGAGTGGTGATCCATATCCACTCCCAAGACCCATTCTGTTATTTTATATTAACTCCAAGAGAGAAAGTTAGATACTGTCCTTTCACCACTATGTTCACTACTGTGAATAAAGCCACACCTAGACCACTCAGTAAGAATGTGCTGAATGAATGAGCGAATGCATAGCACAGTGTTTCTGCTGATTTCTGCAACAAAATTGATATTTATTAGGAAAGATATTTTGACCCCTCACCCAGTGGCTGTCCAGAGGGAATGCTCTGGAAATTTGGGCAGATGTTTCTGGTTGCCATAATGAACAGGAGTTACTGATGCCACTTAAGGTGTAGGAGGAAAAGACGCACGGGACAATCCTGTGTCACAGGATTAACCCACATGCCACAGGATTTGGGAATGTCGCACCTATTTAATGATCTGAGCCTCGGATCCAATCCCATTTTGCAAAGAGATGCAAACAACCTGTGTGAGGTTTGATCGCGGCTTGAGGGAGCCTGGAAGTGGCTCTTCCCCAGGTGAGCATCGGGTGAGAACTCATCCCAGCCGAAACCTTCCGAACCGCCTTGGGCGACACCCCAGCCAGAGGCTCCGCCTCGGCCGCGCCCGGACTCCTGACCCACGGAAACCCAGAGCATAAACGTGCGCCGTCTGAAGCCACCGAGTCCGCGGTCATTTGGTCTGCAGCCGCGGGAAAGCAACACAACGCGAACGGTGGGCCCTGGGTCGCATAGGCCGTAAGCGGCGATGGACACCGAAAGCCCAGAGGAGTCTGTGTCCGCTGCCGCTGCCTCCTCCGCGGGCAGCAGTCTGAGACCGGAGAAGCGGGCCGCACGGCCCAGGCGCAAGAGCCCCGCTGTGCCAGTGGAGCGCGCGACCCGTGCC
>NW_007245879.1:962457-963452 GCF_000164805.1 Carlito syrichta
CATCCCGCGCCTTCGGGAGGCTGCGGTGAGCGGATGGCCTGAGCCCGCGGGTGCGAGACCCGCCTGGGCAGCGGGACCTCCTCTCTACCATAAATCAAAAAATCAGCCGGGCGTGGTGGCGCGCGCCTGGAGTTCCGGCTCCTGGGAAGGCGGAGGCGGAAGGAGCGCCGGGGCCGGCGGGTCGAGGCTGCGGGGGCCGGGGGCGGCCGCTGCCCTCCAGTCTGGGCGACCGGGTGAGACTCCCACTCAAAAAAAAAACAACTCTCCCTCGTTCCCCTCACACTTCTCCGGCCTGCTGGCCACAGGGAGGCCCTTTACCAAAACCCTGGCGGAACTGAAGACATGTGCAGGCATTTCCCCGGATCCACAGCTCAGCACTCAGTCTCCCTTGCGGAACGCAGGAGTCCCAGAAGTTTCCACTTTTCACATAAAATGCTAATTACTGCTTATGGCTGAGTGTAAACTTGGCGGGATTATTTCGATTGGAAAATTACGTCCATTGTGCTAATTTCATGGACTTCGTCGTTTTTTTCCTTCTCTTGGATATGTGCCCTGATTTCTAAAAATCTCATGGAAACTGGTTTTTAGTCGACCCTAGCCATGCTGTCTCTGCTTATTTTGTATATTTTTCCACCCGATTAAGAAAGCCGCAGTTTTCCAGATTTCTCTGGTGTGAGCCTGGAGCAATGTATAAATCAGCGATTAAAAAAAAAAAAAGATAGGCCTGGGGGCTGATCGTCCACCACCTGAAAGTAATGATTGGTGATACAAAGCAGAGCCTTAGAGAAAATGTAATACCCAGAATCACTGCACGCTTCCCGGGGCACCAGTTGACTCCCAGGTGGAACAAGTCTCCGGTGGCTCTGGACTGTGACAGGTCTGTGTGGCACAGTCGTGGAGCTGAAGACAAGTTTCAGGCATATCCATACCGAAATGAGTTTTTTATCTTATTTTTAGGTGGAGCCTCACCCTGTCGCCCAGGCGGGAGCGCAGCG
>NW_007245879.1:964043-993278 GCF_000164805.1 Carlito syrichta
CCTGGCCGCGTCTTTCCGGATTCAAGGGCAGACGTGCGCGTGGTGTTCGGTGGGAGCAAAAAGCTCGTCCGAGTTTTGCTGTTGCTGCTGTGGTTAAAACGGGACTACAGTTGCTGATTAATCAGGGCCTTGTATGCAGATTGGACGCTTGGACCGTGGGTTAGTGTTTGGCGTCTTTATGCCACACATCATTCTTGATTCATTTTCCCTCTTAGATTGAACTTTTGAACTGTTTTAGATGTCACTTTTCTTTATTTACATTTTGACATCTTCCCAACTGTTCATGTAAAAAGGATCAAATTTAGAAACCTGAGAAAAGCCGGTTCTCATTGTTACCTCTGAAGAATGACTGTCGTTCGCCTAAAAGTTTATTAATCCTCATTACCTTTTTTAAGCTCTTCAGTATCATGCTGAATGGTCATTGTTTCTTATCTGTTACTCAAGACAGAGTGTACAGGCGTTGGCAATTGACTTACTTGTGACCCAAGTAAACACAGATTTCTTGTTCTCTATGGCGTCTTCGTGACTTTCTAGAGTTCTCATTATACACTTCTGCTCTGGAAGCTCGTCTTTTGTAAGTAATGACTGTCTTGTTAAAAACAACTTAAACAAAACAATAGATACAACATTTTAGTCTTGGAATAGCCAAGCCAGGATCTCATAATAGTTTGATCATTTATTTTCAAAATGTCTACTTGAGTATCATTTTTTTCTATTTTATGTTCTGTTCGATTCTCAGTAAAATTATTGGAAGCAATTTTTAAAAAGCAATTTTTCTTTTATTAAATAGTGTTGCACAAAATTATTTCTCGGGGAAGCAGATAACAGCTCTTATGGAACTCAGTAACTTTATCAATATAAAGCTGCTACTGACCTTTGCGATCATAAAAATTGATTTTTTTTTTTAGCTGTTATTTTTCTCCTGCTTTTTGGTTTCTTGTTTAGGAGATAGTGTCCTGATTTTCATAATCTTTTTAATGAGATCTCATTCTTACCATATATATTTTCACTGTTATGATTATTTTCTCCATCTTCATGATTTTGACATTAGAATTGTTGGCTTCTGTTGTAACATAATAAGATAATTTTTGGAATGTTGATGTTTCTACCACTTTTCTTCAGCTGAGTTTCTGTTTTGGGCTTCCATTAAGATGTTTCCCTCCCATTATATTAGAATTGCAGTTTGAAGTGACTCTTCTCTTGCATTGAGCTGAAAAATTATATGCGTAAATTTTTCTTAGTGTGTAAACGTTTTATTATTGATAAAAATCGTTTGGGTTCTTTCCCTGAAACAACTCTATAGGCCTGATAGCTAGAAGAGTTTTTCTTTTCTTTTCTTAGCTAGAAGAGGTTTTCATAGGCTAGCCTCTTGTGCCACTTTTCAAACCTGGCTTCCCACAAGACTTCCAGAGCTGGGTACTCTAGGGCACGTTCATATTGTGCTACAATGTCTATGCCAACAGGAAGTAAGCTGGCACTGTGGGAGGAGGAAGTATCCCCAGAAGGCAAGCACAGTTCACAAGAACTTAATTACACATGGCTATGACTGCCAGGCACTGGACCCAAATTAAACGCCTGCTCCATTCAAATTCCTCTTGCCTGCGTCCGGAAAATGCCTGCAGCCATTCCGATGCCACTCAACGAAAGAGAAGTATGGTGGAGAGAAAGTGAAAGCAAGAGAGGACGAGATCCCAGTAAGCAGGTCCCACTTTTGCAAAGTAACACAAACATATGACCACGTGAGATTTTTCTAGATGCTTTCCCAGTGAGTAAACGAATATTTTGCTTTTATACCTACTACATGTTATGCACTGTGAATGGTACTGGGGACATATGGTCAACAAAAAGGAATAGTCTTCATCTTCACTGAACTTCCATCCTGGTGAAGATGACAAATAAGTAATTACAGTGACAGATTAATAATTTCAAGCAGTGTTAGATGCCATGAAAAAAACAAAAAACAAAATACTGCTGGGTGCAGTGGCTCACGCCTATAATCCCAGCACTTTGGGAGGCCAAGGTGAGAGGACTGCCTGAACCCATGGGTTCGAGACCAGCTTGTGCAACTTGGCAAGACCTCATCTCTACAATAAATCAAGAAAAATCAGCTGGACGTGATGGCGCACACCTGTATTTCCAGCTACTTGGAAGGCCGGGGCAGAAGGATCGCCTGAGCCCAGCAGGTGGAGGCTGTGATGGCTGTGAGTGTGCCAATGCACTCCAGCATGAGTGACAGAGTGAGACTCCGACTCAAAAAAATATGCATACTATGATAGAGAAACCCAATAGATTGGGTCAGGGAATAGAAATTAAGATGATCAGAGGAGATTTTGTGGAAAGTACCTTTATTCTTTTTCTACAATCAATGGAAAACATTGAAGAGTTTTTACAGGGACAGGGCATAACCCTGGCAGTTGTCTGAAGAAGGTATTAGAGGGCGCCGCGCTGGCGGCGGAGAGCAGTGGTCTGTCCGAGGGTGGTGGCCGCAGGGATGAGAAGCAGTGGGAGCCTGGCTCTGTCTTGCTCGTTGGATCCACAGGGTCAGCTGTCACAGTGGAAGCGGGAACTAGGGAGAAGGAAGATGGTTTCGCCTGACTTCGCCTTTAAGTAAACAACTGGAAACACACCGTAGGGGCCAGGGGAAAGTGTCCGCTTCGCCTGAGTCCCCTAAAGCTTCACCGGCAATAAGCAGATCAGCAGGAGTAAAGCAACACACGCGCATTTAAGTGCATAAGCACAGAGGAAGTGCATGAGAACGATTACCCCATAGCCCAGAGAGGTCCAGATGCTTACCCGTTCCCTTCTTTGTAGGGGAAGATGTCATTTCTGAGGGGTAGTAAGTGATTTTCAGGAAGAATGGATGGACCCGGGGAGCAGGCATTATCTCGTGGATAGTTCTCTTTGGAACTTAAATGGGACTGGAAAACAAACAGTGGTTTGGGATGACCTGGACTCGAATTATGGTGTTTAGTTTGCAGCCTCTTCCTTCGTGATGAGTTTTAATCTTCTCTGGTTAATATTTCGGGGAGGGGATTGAAGGCAGTTGTGTTCCTCTTTGGGGGTCCGGTTTGTAGGCAGACCAGAGAACCTCAGACAACGGCCTCGTCCTGTGTTTTGGGAGAGAAGGTGTGGGAGGGGTCAGAGAGAACTTAAGGTTGCTCTTTAGTTCAGCATGTCAAAGGGCCATCCTGGGGGTTATTATTGCTGAGTCTCAACACCACCACAAGGATTTATATGCAGAGGTAGACTGAAGAATTAGGGCCCTTCTGCCCCACATCTTTAAAATAAAAAATAATAAAAATCAAAGAATTAATGCCCTTCCTTTGCATGGTCCTCCCACAGTCGACGGAGAACTTAAAGCTGTGAATCCATTGGGACTTTCCCCAAAGTCCAGTCCTTCATAAAGGGGCTCCGTGTGTATGGACTCCGAGTCATCACTCTTATTTCCGGTCCTCAGAGGCATGCCTGTCTTCCCAACTACTGCCTTCTTTTCTGGAGACAGCCTGTAGAAGTGTGCACCCTTCCACAGAATCCTTAAGGGAGGAACCAAGAAGGAGGCTTTGACCTCCAAGTCCCACAGAGCAACCCAGGGAGTGGGTAAACTCTTCAAGCAGCAGGGTCTTCTTTGCAATTTACCCTAACTGCAGAAGGAATGCTTGTTGGAACTGAACTGCACCTTTCTCGAGGAAAAACATTCATTCTTAATGATAGTACAGCCTGACCCCTTTAAAGGAACCTGCCTGTCCTCCCTTGAATTATGCAAATTACATCATTATGCAGAGCAGGGCATACTCCTCTTAATGGCTTCTCCTTTAGTTAAGATTGTTAAAAAAGGAGCTTTGTCATCACAGTCCTAACAGGGACCTTATAAAATTTTGGTTATGGAGCCCGCACTCTCTGGGGAAAGGGGAGGCTATCTGTCTTCCCTAATTCCCACAACAACTGTTTGAAGTAGACATAGCTCTTACCCTTATCTTCTGAAAAAAACGAAGGCTTAAAGAAATATAGACTTCACATGGCCACACAGTCTTAAGTGGCAGAGCAAGGGATCAAGTTCAGATCTAACTTTAAGCCTCTTCTTCTTACCCAGGGACACGTGAGAGGCAACTCCTACCAGTTCACAAGAGCCAATTCTTAAATTTTCAGAGACGTTTTCGAGCTGGCTGTTAAACATCGCTGTATTAGGCTGTTTTCTGATGCTTATAGCAGAACATCCGAAGCTGGGTAGTGGACCAGAAAAGAAAATGTCCTTCCATAATGGAGGCCGAGAAGCCTGAAGGGGAGGACCGGACAGGCAAGGGTCTTCTTGCCGGAGGGGCCGCTGCAGGTCCCCAGGCAGCACAGGGCGACGCATGGGGAGGGGCTGAGCCTGCCAACAGCCGCTCCGGTCTCTCTTCCTCTTCTCAGGAAACCACCAGCACCATTCTCCTGATGACCCATTAATCCGTTATTCTACTGATTCATTAAGTCTGAAAGGATGAATCCATTCCTGAGGGCAAAGTCCTCATGCTCTGATCATCTATTAAAGGCCGCACATCCCAATACTGCCACACTGGGGATAAAAATCCACATCGGTATTGGAGAGGACATTCAACCCACAGTGACAGCAGCTGAAAAAATTAAATTAATGCGCTTTCAATAAATATTCAAAACACGTTACTCCCTGAGGATCTAGCTATGTTGTACTATCACTAATGCTTTGGGGCTTATGTAGATCTATTTTATCTTTGTGGTGGAAGCACTATATAGTGATCAGCACATTTTTTTCCTCCAAGTCTGTGTTTGGTGGCATCGTGTTTGTAGCTCGGAAGCTGCTGTGGTGGGAGGATTTACACCATGGAAACAGCAAACACTCAAAGCCGCACTCTGCCCACCCCCAGGCTGGCTGTTAAACATTCAGCATTATGCTAATTTCTTCACCATCACGTTATCTCACCCTTAAACAGGGATCACTTCTCTCTATGAAAATGTTATAACACAATTCACATGTTGGAGAGCTGGTCTCACAGATGCCATGTAATCCTGCACCCTTGTGTGCACCCTTGTGGTCTGAAGATTTCACACATTACGAGCTTAAGGAGGTAAATGAACTTATCTTTGCTTTCTTTCCTCACAATGAAAGAGCAGACTCCATTCTTCTCATGTTTCCAGATGCCTAATACATTATTAGAGTGCCACTTACTTAACAAACACCAGCGACGTGATAGATGTCCTTCAGTGGCTTTTCTGAGTAAGGGAGAAATTTAATATTTAGAAAATGAAATAAAACAGACTAAAGACAGAACTTATTTAGACTACAGACAGCAAAGACGGCTGAGGTTTGAATGCTGGCCGCTGGAAAACTCATGGTAAAACTTGCCAGTGGCATTGGAGGTGGAATTTTAAGAGGCGATTAGGCCATGAGGGCTTTGGGCTCAAAGGTGGGCTTACGCTTTTTAAAAGGGCCATGGGGATAGCGTCTCTCTCTTTGCTTTTCTGCCAGGCGAGGAGCAGCGCTCTTCCCCTCCAGAAACTCAGCATTCAAGGCCTCATCTTGTAAGTGGAGATCAGGCCTTTAGCAGACACCAAACCAATTGGCGCCTGACTTCCCAGCCTGTAGAATTGTAAGAAATGAGCTTCTGTTCTTTATAAATTACCTGGTTCCAGAGATTCTGTGATAGCAGCACAAACCAGACTAAGCCAGAGACATACTGAAGGATTTTAAATAAACTCTCTGCCCTCAGAGAATTCCGATATTAAGCAGGAAGTAACTAGAATTTGGGCCAAACAGTGGCTGATTTTCCCTCCACTGATTGTGTATCTCATTTTGAGTCTCATCGCAAAGTTTAGAAGAGCCAAAAAACCTTAGCCTCAGTTCCCACGTGAACTGAATACAGCTTATTTGCATAGCTAAGTCACATGCTGATCCATGCCCAGCGAAATCAAACTGAATTATTCTTCTGTATTAATGTTGAGGTACTGTTGTTCACAGATACTTAGGAAATCATAAATTTTCAGAACTCGACATGTAGGAAGCACTGCGACAGCCAAGCGTTTAGTAATGTATGCTGTTTCTCTCTAAATCACAAATTTCCAGAAAACCATAGGTAAATATGAAAAGCAAAAGATAACATAAAATCAGAAAATTGCTTCATTAAGAACGAATCTTTGACACAGTTCCTTACTCTCTAATGTAGAGCAACTACAAGGCATAAAATAACAGCTCCGAAGCTGAAAGTTTAGCCAGGACGGGTTTTTAAATTGGCCTTATTGGGTGACAGGTCCAATTCTGAATGTTTCATGGAACCACAAAATTAGGAATACCGTCAAGAAGAATCATTTCGTTTACCTCATTAGGCAGAAATATATGTATACCAGCATTCCCTAAAGTTACAAAAGATGTTAATAGGTATTACATGAAAAAGGATTAGTCAAATAAGCTTAAGAAACGCTGGGTTAAAAGAAAATATTTATTTACTACTGGACTGCTCAGAGCCCGTAATATGCAAATGCTTGCTGTGACCTTGAGGATATTTCCTGATGGCATTGACCTTGGAATCCTTAAGTCCTGGAGCAGGGCTAGGGGCCACTAACCCACCGGACACTCCGGGAAGTGCTAATCAATACAGAAATTATAATGGAAGAATCCCGACCTCTGAGTACGTTGGGAGAAAATTGCAACAGATGTGGGAACTCTTCTCCTGACAGACCCAAACTTCTCACTGAACTAAAAGGCATAGAGACCAATAATAAGAGAAGAAAACCACATTAAATAAAGAGAGCCTGTCATTCTTCAGATGAGACTTGTAAAAAACCTTCTTTAGGGAAGTTGCTTCTGTGCCCATTTTGTTGTTTTGTCTAACATTTTTCAGCTACATACCACAGTCGGGCCGTTGTTGAGTGGTCTAGGTTAGTGTCAGTAAATGTGACATGCAGACAGCACCAGCCTGTGACCTTTTCCAGACAATATGAGATGAGTGCAGAGGTTTCGTGGCATTTGATGATGCAATTTTGTATCTATGAGTCAAATAATTAAACATTAAAAATTAATGGAGGCTTATGTATGCCTCTTTACTTTAATTTCATTTTTCTAGTTATTAGCTTTTACTTTATTTTGCAAAAGTATCAGTCCTCAGCTAACTGAAAACTTAGCAACCACACCAACACCAAATGACCCCTCACAAAGAGTCTGACAGGGCTGTCTAGGTCAAACTCGGTGAGGAAGGTTTTATTTTGTAGTTGTGTGGTGTTTCTTTTCCAAGTGAGCATCTGAACTGGCATGTGCTTGATAGCAACCCCAGCGAGATGGGGTCGGCTGCTGAAGACAGCTTCTGTCCGTCAGCCCTGATCATACCCTCTCCAGGTTCTAAGAGCCAGCCTCTCCCCTGACTTCAGGCCTTAGAGAGTGCAGCCCCGCTGTTGCCAGCCACGGGGCTCTGCACAACCCTTGCTTTTTCTCCTATGTCTTTCCAAACCGTGATAAATGCAATTAAAACTCTTCTAAAGTTACCCAGCTAAGTGTCCCCTGTTGCCTGCTAGCCTCTGGCAGACAGTCACATCTCCGTCATTTTCTCTCTAGGTGTCCAAGCCACACTCTTTACTTCTGGAGTTTAAAAATATCAGCCGGGCTCGGTGGCTCAGCCTGTAATCCCGTGCCTTTGGGAGGCTGAGGTGAGTGGATTGCCTGAGCCCGCGGGTTCGAGACCTGCCTGGGCAGCGAGACCTCATCTCTACAATAAATTTTAAAAAATCAGCCGGGTGTGGTAGCGCATGCCTGTAATTCTGGCTACTTGGAAGGCTGAGGCAGAAGGATCGCCAGAGCCCAGCAGATCGAGGCTGCGGTGGCCAGAAGCAGCCACTGCACTCCAGTCTGGGCGACAGAGTGAGACTCCAACTCAAAAAAAAAAAAAAAAAAAAAAAAATATCCCAGGCCATGGAAAGGAGGAGGTCCACTCTGGACGAACCATTTAAAGGCTAAACAAAATCTCAAGGCTTAACCATTCTGGGAGATCAACCAGCGTCTTGTTGACTGCTCTCATGGTGGCTCTTCACAGACGGGGAACAAAAAGGATTCCTAACAGCGACTCAGCCCAGGGAATGTGTGCCAGTTATTTGAGTGGAAGCTGGGTGATGTCTGGACAGAGCCTCAGTCCTCTGCATCTCCCGGAAAACAGCCTTAGAGGATTCTGGCTTGGACGTGTCTTGGTGAGCACTTGATGCCGATGTCCCTCCTGGCAACATAGTCCTTCTTGGCTCCTTTTTCCCACCACGTGAAATTATGCTTGACCTTGGTACCAGAAAATAGTGCATATGTCTAAACGTCTTCCGCTCTGTACCTGGACCATGGCTTTTTGAACTTAAAATCAAGCACTTCTTGGATTCTCAAATTTCCATCACTCCAGGGTTGATGAGAAAGCTCCAAAAATCCAGGAGAAGACATGCCATGAAGCATTGTGGGGCAGGAATCCTTTCAATGCACACCCAAATGTTCCCATCTGGGAAGATCACCCATGACAGCAGTCAGCAAGATACTTGCTGATCTTCCAGAAAGCGTCAGCCTTGAGATTTTGTTTAGCCTTTAAATGACCCAACCAGAGTGAATATCCTCATTTCCATAGCCTAGGATATTTTTGTCAATAAATTTTGATAGGTCCATTTCAAAATGATAGCACTAGTACATATGTTTTTCTTCCTTCTCCTTCCAAAAGTGTCCTTGAAATAAACACTATAAATTCACAAAGGTACTGAGAACACAATGACAAACTAAAGATTTTAACGAATGCTTCAAAACCACAGGCAATTAAAACCTAATCAATAGAGAAATTATAGAGGAAGAATCCCGACCTCCGAATATGTGCAGGAGAAAATTGCAACAGAGGTGGGAACTCTTCTCATGACAGACCAAAACTTCTCACTGAACGAAAAGGCATAGAGACCAATCACAAGAGAAGAAAATTTATCAGAAAGAACAGCAAACTGGCTGTTCCGGGAATTTGCCTTAGGAAGACCTGAAGCCCGAACCTGCCAGTAGGGTGTCAGGCCTACAATTTACCTGTTATCTCCTCAATCTTTCCGTGGCTCTGATGAATGCTCCGGGAGTGCTGCCAAGCACAGTAACTTCAAGTGTTAAGCAGAAGGAGAAATCTCAAGGGACCCATAAGGTATGAAACGCAGATGAGCATATTAAGAGAAGCACTCTAAAGAGCCGTGAAGTCGTCTTTCTAGAGGTCGGGCGACTTCAGGGGGTTTTGAGGGCGAGAGGGTCTTGCACATGCAGCTGGCAGTGCTGCTGTGTTTTCTGCACTTTAGCACCATTTGTGGAGAGTCGGGCCCCTGCCTTATGCTTAAAGAAGCTTGTGTGAGCAGTGTTTCTCCAATCACATTATGATCCTATTTTGACTGCCTGAAGATTGGTGTCAGGAGTGGGAGAGAAAAACAAACAAAAATGTCAGAGCGTATTCACCATATAGTGGATGTAAGTGCAAGCTCCAGTTCCCCACTGCCTTAGTGTAAATCTTGCCTCAGGTATTTACAAAGAATGCAATATTAACCTCTCACATCCCAGTTGCTTATCTCCAAAATGAATTAAAAAAACTTTGATTCTCAGGACATTTAAGGTTCTTATAGCATTTCAGTGAGTTAATACATACAAAGTCCTATGTACTTGTCATATAGGAGATGCTTTAAATTGTTATTTTATAATTATTTTAAGACGGAGTCTGCAAATATTTTCTGTAAAAGTCCAGATAGTAAATATTCTAGAATTTATAGGCCAAATATGATCCCTGCTGCATATTCTCTGCATATGTTCACAACTCTTTAAAAGTATATACTTTTAAATGTTTGGCTTGTAGGCCATAAAACAGGCTACAGATCAGATTTGGCCTGTAGCTTGCTAACCTCCATCTTAAACACTCTTCCACTTTCTATTTAAAGAGCAAGCATCCTTTTCTTTCTTTTTAAGAAGTGGCAGCCTCACATTGAGATCTAAATCACCTATAAAAAATGAATAAAAAGATAAAGGAAGATTATTCCTCCAAGATTTGTAGACTTAGAGAAAACACACGCATTGCCAGTCTTTTTCTTATCTCAGTTGGGCCCAATCCAAGAGAGTCATCTCCTCTAAACAAAATTATGCCTGGGAGAATAAATTATTTATCCTCTTTAGATGAATTATGTTGACAACATTACAATTCAATATTGTTAGAAACCATGTATCATCCTGGAAATAAACTTATAGTTATCAGTTATTTAGATACTTTCTGTCTAAACATTTTTCTACTTAGAATGCATAAGAGGGGTTGTTAAATGGATCATATCAAGCAGAGGGAAAATATATAAAGGAGTTAAAAAGTGGATCAAGGTTAGTAAGATACCAAGAACTGTAGCATCAGGAAGGTGGGGAAGGAACAAGCTGGGGCATGGGCTGAGCGCTGGTGCAACAGAACTGCGCAGGTGCTGAGACTGCAGCCAGGCCGCACCCCTGAACATGGAGAGCCAAGCCAGAAGTCGGGTGGAAGTGGCGTTTGAGCAAATCAGGTGTACGACCACATAAGACCTTCAGAGGGAAGGATGTCTCCTAAATAAGTTCTGGTTCTAACTGGACACATGGAATGAGAGATTATAGCTTCTTTTTCTTCCAGAAATATTTTAATAAAAATTGGCCACTTCCAAGAGACATCCACTGCATGCCCATCAATAAAAGGGAACCATTAACAAAATGAAAAATGTACCATATGGCTATGATTTAAAGAAAAAAATGCAGACACTTGAGCACATCAGGAAAGTTCAATATTAAAGTCACATTCCTTTGTATGGGCTATGATTAGGAAGCTGATTAGATACCAGAATGAAACTTATTACAAATGTTCAACTGTTTAGGTCAAAGGACCTCTATAGTAGCATCTGTCTTCAAAGGCATTCCCGTTTGAGACTCAGTGTTAGAATAAGGCATAACAAATGTTAACAGAAGACACACAGGGTGATGAAAAAGGGACTCTACAATTCCCCACATACTCTGAATCTGATAAAATAAATCCAGATTTTTAAAAATTATTTTTCTTTAAACAATTGCCAAGACTGGAATCAAAGATAAATAGAAGGCACAACAGTTTTGCTCTGTTTTTTTGGTTATCTGGATTTTGGATTTTTTTGTTTTTACAAATACAAATTAAACATTAAAAAACTCAAAAAAATCAAACAGTTCAAGAAAAGCATATCAGTTGCATCCTAGACATTTAGAACCTATCACTATTTAAATTTCAATGGTAAAAACAGGTTTCAGGATACTTTTGTGATCGTGTATCAAAAGGAAAAAACTCTATTAAAATCCTTTATTCAGTTTTTAGCCATACCAGTGAGAATCAAAATTGTCAAGTTTTCCAACGGCCATTTCTCCACACCAGAAGGTAGTCATGAAACGATTTGGGTTTTTCCTGCCTTCAAAATGTTTACCAAATCCTGTATTTCTTACAGGCTTCTGAAACACGCAGAAAATAAGTAAGAAATATTCCAATGAATGAAAATACCAAACGCGAGTAATAAGCAAGACACATTCCTTTGGGGAAACGTCTGTTTAAAAAAGTCCAGCCTGTAAATGCAGAGCAAGGAAATTCAGCCTTGTTCTCTCCTTCGTCGTTAAAAGTCCGTCACTCCTAAAACATCATTCCACGAAATTGGAAGTCAAGGACAAGAGGCCGGGGAGGTGGGCTGGGAAGGGGGCACACACCCGGACTCCAGATGAAGCAAAACCGCACAAGCTTCAGCCGTGTGTAACAGACTAGGGTCACACTCCAAGATACCGAGGGCGGGTTGAAGAAATCCACCTGTCGCAGGAGCTAAGGTCTGCACCGCAGCGTGGAGACCGGTGGAGACCAATTCACAGCGGTGGGCGGCGCCCCTGCCCACTCCACATCCCGGCTTCCGCGCCAGGCCTCCACCGGGAGGGCCTCCCTTCCACCGCGCAGCCACCCCGAGGGCCTCGAAGGCGGTTCCCTCGACAGTCCCCTTCCCTGGAGCTGGCGTCTCTTTCCTTCCACACGCACGACGGACCTCGCCTCTGCGCGTGTCGGGCCGGAAGACGTCTTGCAGCTCTGCTGCGTCCACGTCACGAGGCAGGGGGCCAGGCCGGAGCTGGTGACGTCCGCTGTCGCACAGTTCTTTGGGGTCCAGCATCACCCGGCTCGCCAGCCTCCCGGCTTGGCCTGGGTCCCCTCTGGGGAGGAACAGTTATTCGTTGTCCCTCTGAGGCCTCTGCGGTGGAATCTGGGACTCAGGCTTAGACTCTGGACGGCGCAGCGAAGCTGGTCCCTTCACCACATGAGGCGGTATCCCAGGAACCGGAGCAGCTCCACGGGGTGCAGGGTCCTGCTGGTCGCAGATGCCCAAGGAGGCGTCCCACGTCCCCCCGCACCGTCTGAGCTGCGTCTGCAGGCGCAGGAGAAGAACCCTTCTGAGCATCTCCAGAAGCAGCTTCTCCCAACACCGGCTCAGACGTTTCCTCTTGGGTTGCAGAGACAGGTTCCTCCAAATGTTCTCCCGTGTCACTTCTGACAACAGTCTGGCCATAGGACGTTCCAGAATCCTCAGGTACCGCCTCGGGTATTTGCTGTCTTTCTTCCAGTCCTCTGCTTCTTCCTCAGATCCCTCCTGAGGTTCAGGGACAAAGCCATCCAAGGCCTCGTCCTGGTACCCGAAGAGTTCATGGTGAACACAGAACTTGTTTGCAAGAGCCCTCGGGGGCAAGGGCAGACGTCTGCACGGATCTCCTCGGAGCCTGGTATCCTTGGCGGGAAGCCCCATCACCTGGACCACCACGCCGTCATTCAGAGTGGCGTGAGCATCGACGTGGCGGATCTGGGTGTGGCAGGGAGGAAGTTTTGCGACGTGACTTTCCCATGGACTTCCGCCTGCCCGTAGACTGCGTCAGCTGGCTTTCCATTTGAGTCCAGTTGCCCATGGACATAAGGAGAGCTCTTGCCATAAAACCTATGCAGCATGTCCAGAGCCTGGCTTGGCAGTGTGTGATACTGTCTCATAAATTCCCGCTGACCAGCAGGGGACTGGGCTTCTCCATCTCCACTGCTTTGGTCAGTTCAACCTCAGGATTTCCTGGATGCCGTGGGTCGCCGTGAGTGGAGGTCGCATGGGTCCCAACTTACAGACGTGCTCGGGTGGCCCCTGCTCCTGGTGCGTGCCCAGTGGAGGCCCGCACCGGGCGAGGTTATAGTTTTGCAGGTCACGAACAGCCTGATGCATCCAAGTTCCTGGAAATGCCTTAGGTGAAGAAGCACTTGAAATAAAAAACAGAATTTTAACACCAAATTTCTGGTCATAGTCAAAATCAGCCTGTCAAGATTTTGGCAAAACCATATTCTAAATTTATGACTCTTTGAAGGTTCAACTGACCAAATTATAAGAATACAGTCATTGGGGTTATCTTTCAGGGGATCACATATTTAATAAAAATTGCCCTTAACAGTATATAGGAATGCTATGCTTTTATTTGTATAGGAATATTTGAAGTGAAGCTCCCTATTGCTAAGACTTAACAAATGTTCTGTTTTTGTCTTATGTGAAAATGAAAAGCATTAGAAACAGACAAAAACATTGCTATAATTACTCATAAAGGGATTTCAGAATACTCAAATATATTTTAAACATGATATTGAATATGAACTATGTTATAATCCAATGTGCTATTATATTATCTATATCGAGTTGAATCTTGTGGAACGAGGCAAAGTAACCACAGAAATTGTTCCACCTGAATTTTGGGGTTATCAAATAATCTGATGATTCTTGACATTTATTTAGATGTATTACCTGATTTTCTTTTTTTTTATTTTTTTGAGTTGGAGTCTCACTCTGTCGCCCAGGCTGGAGTGCGGTGGCCGCTCCCGGCCCCCGCAGCCTCGACCTGCTGGGCTCCGGCGATCGTTCCGCCTCAGCCTTCTGAGCAGCTGGAACTGCAGGCGCGCGCTACCACGCCCGGCTATGATTTTCTAATTGAAAGATTTGATGAGCATAATAATGATGAGACAATATGTGCACTGCAACTCAATACCGATGCTCTCTGATACAAAAAGTGAATATTAACTAATGTCCCTGGAAGTAAAATGTTAACGGTTAGTTTTAGGCAAAATCTCAAAGAGCTGTTCTTTTTTTTCTTCAAATTGTATAAAATTCCACATGAAATACTAGGCGTCTTTTACCTGTATACTTTTTATAATTCCTTAGGAAAAAAGATAAGATTTATTTTTTCTTTTCCAAGTTTGCCCTCTACAATGCCGGTTGGGGGAGTTGTTCGGGTCCCCAGCTCTGGGGCATTTGAGACAAAGGAACCAGAGAACATTTTAAAAGACTTGTAAATAAGGGAGGCAAAAATGTTTGGTGTGACAATCAGTAACATCAAAACTACCCAAGAAAAGATAAATTAGGCTAAAAGCCATGGGGGAAAAAACAACATAAAATTATTACCTTTTATTTGAAAAGGAAAGAAAAGGTATATACTAGTTTGTAAGGTTTCATTAGCATACTGCATCTCCAATTCTCACAGAAATTACTAAAATCTCTACTTCTAGCCCTAGATGTGATCTTTATTACTATTTTTTAACAAAGTCTCTAGAGCCTCTTGGGAAGTCTGGCTGATTGCATATTAAAGGCATCAGAACCCAGGATGATATGGCAAACACCTTACTGGAGTTGGAAAGCAAAGACTTATTTTTGTGCCTAGCGGTACCATTCAAATGCTCATGACTCTGCATGTGTGTGAGTGTGTGGTGATAAATGAGTCAACAAAGCAAAATGTGAGTATTGTTTATGATACAATTCAGGTTTCCATAGCATAAAAATAGGGTGAAAGCACTGCCACTCCATGGTCCGTGCCTTCTCACCGATCTGCAGAAAGAAACTTACTTAACAGAAAGCACCACAGCAGACAGGGTCAGTGGCTGGGCAAGCGGAGTGGACATTCTTTCTCCAGACGACTAGTTATCCGCTCCTTTGCCCTTTGTCTTCCTCCCGATGCCAACGCAGTGGAAGGTGGGCTTTCTGGGTCTCATCAGCCTGCTTCCTTCTCCGCTCTGTGCACCGGCACGAGCTTCCTGCCCCTCTGGGACCTGCCACAGTCTTGTGGTCTCTGATGCTTCCTAAACTTGTGATTGCTGCCCCGAGACACTCTTGAAACTCACACACAGAGCACCCACACGTTTCCCCCCCGGAAGGAGACATGTTCTTGGAGTTGTCATTCCGATGGATGGTAAAGCAGCTTTCTACCGAAAAGAAAGTCACGATGTATAGCCGTTATCTATTTCTGTGGTGTAAATACTCCCACCATGACTGACTGCAGGTATTCGACAGCTCGACAAGTGTCTCACAAAACACCTCAATAACTGCCGAGCATCTCTCCTGAGTGTGAGCTGGCTTCAGCACACCACTGGTCCTGGTTTCTTCATTTTGCCTAATCTCAGCCTTGCTCGGTGGCTTTCTACCGGAAGAAAAAAAGCCGCGTCTGGTTGCCTTGGGAAATATTATTCCATATAAACTTACGGCTCTCACTCCCTTGGACTCTGCCTAGATTCTACTCTCAGAGTCTTTACGCACTGCTGGTAGCTGAGGCTGAAATTGTCAAGCTGGCATTTCCTACTTGTTCATGACAGTTTTACACATTTTCTATGCAGGTGTTGGTGGAAAGAAAGTGAAAGGGAAGAGAAAAGGAGGGACAGGGAGGGCAGAGAGGAGAGGAAGAAGACGTCTTCCTCGTTTGTCTTTTACAGACTTACCACTTGCCTGGTGTTACAGGCCTTCTTGTACATTTGTTGTCACGGCCCCACGCTTAAAATCCCTTGAGGACTTAGCCTGTGTCTCATGTGTTTCTGCTTCTCCCACATCACCTAGTTCAGTGTCTAACTGATAGTGAACCTGAATAAATATCTGTTGGAAAAAATGGAATGAATAAGAGAATTCACAAGTAAAAATGATTACATAGAAAAAGCTTATTTCAATATCAAGCCTAATAAATATAACAAGTAGTCAAACCAAGTTCCACTTGGTTTGCCATCCATTCTCCACCAAGACAAGTTGGTATTGCCAGCTTGTCCTCAGCCCGTCTTAAGGTAATATTGCTTTTGCCTCTTCCTCCTATCACAAAGAACACAGATCTGACTGCCTTACTATTGCAGGTAATACTCTTGTGCTTCCCTGAGATAATCACTCTTTACTGATAAAAATGATCAATTAATTTCTTACAAAAGAATCCAAAGGGAAGGCCCCACAGACATGTTCAGCATGATGCAACTGTCAGATGGATTGGAACTGTTTGGTTTTGGTTTTTTGTTTTTCTAAGAAACAGAGTTTTGCTGTGTTGTCCAGGCTGGACTCAAACTTCTGGATTCAGGGGATCTTTCCGCCTCAGCCTCCCTAGTAGCTGGGACTACAGGAGCACTAACGCGCCTGGCCATGAATGAGTTTTGTTTATCACTTTTGTTGTTAAGGTACAGTTGAGCTGTCTATTGTTGACGAGATAAGTTAGTTCAGTGCAGATAGCTCAGTGCTGAGCTCTTTGAAAAGTTTTGCAAATTTAACTCAAGTTTTTAAAAATTGTTAAATAAAAAATAAACTCTACTCCCAAAATGCAAGGAGAAGACTGATAGGCTTTCTTCTTTTGTTCACTTGTTTCATGTAGCAGATTGGAATCTTAAGCAAAATCACATTTCATGATCGTCTATCAATCATCTAATTTCTATTCTGAATATATAATTCCGTCAAGTTGGTGAGAAATTCAACCTCAGTTATGTTCAGGCTTTCTCCCACCCCCAGGTTGTGCTGAGGTTCTGGGGTCTGACTCCAGATCTAAGCATTCCAACATCAGTCGCTAGAGGAGTCTGCCCACCTCAGTAAGAGCTGAATTTTGTTGCAGCCACACGATACCGTCCAATCCACCAGTGTGTCACTTCCATGACATCCTTCATGGCTTAAGGGGCTCTTTAACAAATCTGGAACCCCAAGGTTGGCATCTAGCCTACCTGGCTCACCATGACAATATGTCCCTTGAAGTCCTGCCACCTTTGCCAGTGCTTCCAGGGAAGACATGAAAGTCCCCTTTTTCTTTTTTTTTTTTTTTTTTTAAGTTGGAGTTTCGCTTGGTCGCCCAGACTGGAGTGCAGTGGCCGCTCTCGGCCACCGCAGCCTCGCCTGCTGGGCTCCGGCAATCCTTCGGCCTCAGCCTTCTGAGTAGCCAGAATTACAGGCATGTGCTACCACGCCCGGATGATTTTTTGATTTATTGTAGAGATGAGGTCTCGCTGCCCAGGCGGGTCTCAAACCCGCGGGCTCAGGCAATCCACTCACCACAGCCTCCCAAAGGCACGGGATTACAGGCTGAGCCACCGAGCTCGGCTGAAAGTCCCCTTTTTCAAGGACAGACATACTTGCCCCTTGCCCCCAAACTGGAGAAAGCTCTTTTTCTCTCGCAGAACCTTCTGTCTCTCTTGGTTCCACACAGGAATACCAATTTCCTCTCTTCCCAATTCTGTTATCCTCAGTGGGCAAACAGAAGCCAGAAAACCCTGCCAAAAATCTTTCATGTGGCAAGAAAGTAGGGAACTTGTTATGTGCTTGAAAGGAGGACAGAAAAGGTGAAAAAAACAAGGAGAAAAACTCCCAACTCAAAATTTCCATTAGCATCTTAAAAAAAAAAATCCATGCTTGCAAACTGTCTGTCAGACACCTTTCTTCTTCTTAGGAATGTGTCCAGGGATGTCATTGCTTCAGTCTAGGGGTCTAGCTTTTCTATCCTCGGGTCGCCTTCCTTAACATTTGAGTTTAGGTCCTTCTTTGCTCTTTCTATAGACTTGCTCTTTGTCCAACAAAGATACCATCCTGTTTAAATAAAGCAGGAAACTGCCTGAGTGATATAACTCCCGGGGTACTAAGGAGATTTCTCCCATCCTAAGACACTTGTTCCTCTGTTACTGGCCACGTTGATGCTGCCTCTGGAAAACGCGCGCTTTGGATCAAAGCAGAGCTGCAGGGTACACAAAGATAACCCATGGATTCAACTATTCCTTCAACAGATATGTATTGGCGACATAGGTATATGTCATCAGAGACTGTGCTAGGCACAGGTCACACCACAATAAAAAGCATACAGGGTTCTTCTCTTGTGGAATTTACTGTCTATTCTTGGAGACACGAGAGAACTTATTTTTGAAATGGTTATTTAATTACAAATGTGAGTGTTATGAAAGGAAAATCGAGGTAGAGCTGAGAACATATAGCAGGGGAATTTCCTGGAGAAGCAGTGTTTAGGCTAAAATTTAAAAGGTAGAAGAGAGTTCTAAGGCAAGGAGACAGCTTGTCTGGGGGTCTTGAGATAGGCTATTATTAATAGAAGGCTTTAAAAAAAAACCTGGATCAAGAGCCAGAGGGGAGGGGTGAGTCAATATGTGACCAGTGACGACCAGAAGAAGGATTCTGGTCTTGGTCAGCCCCAACTCCAGTGTCCTACGCAGGGGAGGAAGTGATCGGGTTTCTAGTTAGTCATTCTAGCTGCTGTGCGAGGAAGACAAAAAATGAGTTTTTTGGGGGTAAAACATTATGCTGTGACCATTGTTTTTGGGGTAAAACATAATGCGATTAGCTTCCCAGTCTCTCGAGTTCCTTCCAACCAGCTGTTGAGGGAAGAGGGTGCCAGTGAAAGCCCCAAGACAGAGGTCCACATGACCCCACACCCTCACACCCTCGCTGACCTGCTGCTGATCGAAGCGTGACGATGACAGCCCTGAGACTGAGGTCTGACTCCTTGCGTGGCTCTCCACGGCCTCGTTTCACTGGCAAGATGCACCCCGGGCTTGCTCGTGGAAAAGGAGTCAGCACCCTCAAGTGTATATATAGATAAAAATATACTTCTTTTCCCCTAACATACCGGCTTATTAAGTATTCCTGTAAAATACATTTAGAGTCACAGCTGAAAGTTGACAGCAAGCTGAAGTCTAAAACCAAATAGTATGTGGCACAGTGCTATTTATCAGGGATGAGTCATTTTTTATGTAGATTTTGCATGTTCAGGACACCTCCCAGGAAGTTCTCTGGCTCCAAACACACAGACTGAAGAGGGAGAAGGAAATGGGGACCGTCTTGCTGGATAATTTCACAGGATCGACTCCGCTTTGACCCAGCTGAAGCGAATTACTAGGTGAATGTGTTTTGCGTATAATCTTTCTTCATAGGAAAATCAATTTCTTCCTGGCCCCAAGAAATAAAGATTGAACAAATAGTTTTCAGACATCCTTTTTAAGGGGTGACAAAATGCTGGCCTGCCTCGCGGCCCCCGTCCTCAGCACACTCGTGTGGGCTCTGTGCTTTTCCACGCACCTGTCCTCTCCTTGGGTGAGGTTCCCCCTCAGCTTCTGCAGCTGCCCACTCAGCCTCTGTGACCTCCTTCCAGGAGGCCCCTCGGGACCCAAGCTTAAGGGAGGCTCTTCTTCCTCTTCTTCTTCTGTCGTCTTATTGTGCATCTTGGTCTGTTTATTGTGTCTTAGCTCTGTTTTAGTCTGTTCCTCGAAAATTTAAGTTTCCGTGGAGGGACATTCTGCCTCTGTTCATTCGTGTATGCATCCCAACCACCAAGTCGGCGCCAAGAACACAGAAGGTCCTCAGTAAATATTCAGTGGATAAATGAACAAGTGGATGAGGACACAAGTAAAAGAACACTCAGAACGAGAGCTCTCTGACTTTGTTTGAGCTCCCCGCTGTCCCTTGTCACCATGGCCTCCCATCACCATGTTCTGCTTGGAGCTGCGGCTGTGAGCGGAATTAATGCCAGATCCAGTGACAGCTGCAGCCACACACACCCAGGCACATGACAGTTTCCAAAAATGTGTATAGAAAAAGTGTACAGAAAAGTAAATCTCCACAATTTTATCTATGGCTAAACCTCCCTACATTTCTCCCCAGTTTCCACAGGGACCCCTTCAGGTGGTGACAAACAGTTAAATAAATGCGGCCCCAGCCCTGCAACCCCCAAAGGTCTACAGCTGGTGTGGATCCAGTAAATCCAAGCTTCAAAGAATGTCGGGGGAAGCTAAGTTCCTGGGCAATTATTGGTATTCGGTGAAGTAAGCAAAGTCTTCTTCCTGGCTGACACAATCACTCCAGAGTTGGAAAAAACGGGCTTACGATATGCCAGGCACTGTGTTATCTTCTTCAAACTCTAAATAATTCAACAAACATGAAAATTTTTTGAAGTAGGCACAACTATTTAAAACCCATTCGATATATGAAAAGCTGAGGCCCAGGGAAGTTAAATAAATTGTCCGAGTTCATCTAGTTAGGGAGTGGCAGAGCCAGAAACCCAAATAGATCTGATTCAGCTAGCTTTAAGATACCCTTAAGATAGCTTGTGTCCTTTATTCCCAAAATATCAAGTTTTAAAAGAAGTGCAAGCTAGTTTCAAAACCCAAAACAAGTTAATAAGCCACAAAATTAATCTTTCAGTTCATAATGCTTCATTCTGGATTCTTTCCAATCAGTTGTTACACGCCTTACTTTTGTGGTAAATAACATTTCTTTAAACAGAAAAGAACTCTCATTATATTTGCATCTAAAATGAATTAACGATTATTAGGAAGCATTCAGGAAAACATATAAGCAAATAACTACATCCTACGGAATATATAAAACACAATCACTAAATGATCTTGCCATCGTTTTGGAAATAAATGCACAAAACATTGCTCAACTTATTATCATTCATAATAGTTTTCTTAAGAAATTTTAAAGCTATGGTTACACATAAACAGCCTATAAACTATGGAATGTTTCCAAGGGGGAAAGGGTGGCATATTGGTTAAAGGAAAAATTAAATTTAGAAGATGTTGGAAATAATACTGACTAGCAAAAAAAGTATTATGACGGTAGAGGAAGAGAAAGGAGACAACGACCCAAAGAAGATTAATTATGGTTCTCCTTCCCCCTGAAGATCTTGGAGAAGGGTGTAGGGGCATGTGTGTTTTGGGAGAAGTAAGCATGAAACACATTCTGTGTTGGCACGACAACCTGCCGCAGGAAACAAAGCCAGTAAAGGTGATATTGATAAAGATATCACATTTCCTAACATTTCTTCAGCACCGGTATATGCCAGAGTCTGTGCTAGGTTCTATGCATGGCGTTTTACAGATTTAAAAAGAAGAGAGTTAAAAATAAATAAAAGACACCGTTTTGGGGAAGTAAAAAATGGTCTCATCTTCATTAGGGTGAAAGCAATGGTTAAAAATTGTACTCAGAACTTGGCAACCCCAAAATAAGAAATTTATGTGAACTTACTGGGTTTCCAACATTCACTAGGAATCATGAGAATTTGAAATATACATATGTACCTATGCATGTATATAGGATTTGCTCTGACATCAAGGGCTGTGTGACTGATGAAGGAGTTCAATCTGCCAAGTGAGCATAAAATATAGTAATCGTTCAGAGAAAAATAAACCTACATGGCTTGGGTGGTGAAAAGAGACAGGCAGGACTTGATCTGTACCGGGCAAGAAATACTGGAATTAGGTGAATTTCTCTAGACCAAAAGCATAACATGAGCAAAGGCACACAGGTGAAGCTGGGTGTGACTCAGTGACGGCTGCCAGAGTTGCCTGATGGGAATTAAGAGCACGTTCTGGGAAAAGGTGGGAAGGAGCAGACCTATGCATTAGAATTAGATCCTGGCAAGCCTTAAAACACTGGGTTTTTTCCGTTGAAATAGGAGGAGCTTCACGTCCAGTTGGCCTTTGCAGTCTCTCTGTCACTCCACCTATTTCGCCAAGATCCAAGGGTGTACCTCTTCCCCCGACTTAGTAGCTTTCTACTTCCATCGACTCCTGGTTCCCAGGAGATTCAGGTACAACTGCGGTTCAACAACCCCAACCAGGATTCGAGAAAGGGGGAGGGCAGCTCCGTAGGTCTTGCACGGAAGAAAACCAAAGTGGCTGTAAAGGAACTTTTCTTCCCAAAGCACAACACCACGCTGCGTGCCGTCAGCCCCTCTGTGGGAAGCAGCAGCCTCCCTGGCCCTGTGTTCTTGCCTCCTAGCAAAGGCCCGGACGCCTCTCTGTGCCGAGAGCCCAGACCGTGAACTTGAGCAGTCATCAACCTGTGATGAAGAGGCAACCTGGTAAGCACAGCTCACCCATAGCCCAGCCCATGGCTGTCGTCATCTCCTGAGAGTCTCTGCAAATAGAGTGTCCTGTACAACAGGCAAAGTTGGTGGGGGGAAGACTCCTCCTTCCAAAGGCAAAGCAGTATGGATGTGGAAGGCGGGACTCCAGCATAACTCGCGACCAAGCCGCTGCCGTCAATCACTGCTTGGCACAGCAATTCCTAGCTACCTGGTGGCTCCATCCCAGCCTGGGAAAAATCCGCATGCACAGGTTTGACATGCAAGGATCTGTAATCAATAATCTGTAATCAAGCCCCAGTTCATAGGTCCTCGGGGGATCCACAAGGCATATTCAGTGTTTCCAACAGAATAAAAATAAACAATGAAAAACATACACTGAGTATTTGCTCATAGAAAACTCTAGAGAATCCTTTTTATCTAAAAAGTTAGATGTTACACTCACGCTGTGAAAACCCTATCTAGGCTTAATTGTGAATTCTGATTGCGAGATGCTGTTGTCAAAAACGGAGACCCTAGTCAGTCCTCAGGAGACACAGTCTGCTCGGCTTAAAAATGCGAGTCTTTCAAAACACCAGGGATGAACGGAAGCTCTAAAGTCATCGGTCATGACGAAGTTGCGACGTCATCGCCCTAGGACAAAGCAGAGAACGTTGGGGATGCGCTTCCTTCTTTCAGCATCAGGGTGGACCACTCTGAACAGCGCCTGCGCTCGCCGGCCCTGGGGACCCCTGAGCACTCCACAAAGCACACGTTCCTCGTCACCCCTTAGAGTCTTCCTCGCTCGGGGGTCCCCTGGCCTTCCATGCCAACATCTCTCAGGAGCCAAAGAGCCTCGATGTGGTGTGGGCTGCCCACAGCCGACCACTGGGCACCTTCTGAAGGCTGCTCTCTGTGTTCCCAGCATCTTCCTCTGAGAAACAGTATGGCTTGAGCGCTGCACGTGGGACCTGTTGAGTGATTTGCTCTTGAAACGATCTGATGAGGTAAACACCACTCTTTTCCTTTCACAGAAGAGGAAACGAAGGTTTATGGAGATTAAGTATCACCCATGTGGCAACACACGGTCTCTTTCCCCTTCTAGTGGAACATACTAAGTGATCAGCTAGTTAATCCACTAAATGAATAGATATGATCTATATTCTTGCATAAGATTGCAATATCTTTAAGACAGTAAGTCAGAATGTATATATAAGCTTTGCAAACAACTTCATTGCTTACAAATTCCTTGTACATTCAATAGCACAGTGATAAGGGAACAAGGGAAAGAAAAGATGAGTTCTCATCATCTTCAAAAAAATGTATGTCCCTTGTGCAGTTTTTTTTCCTAATTCAGAGTTTATAATTATTGAACTTTGGTTAGTATGAAGAATAAAGGTGTCAGCCTGTGTATTTGGGATTCTTTTCCTGAGAAAATTGTTGTGTTTATCTTTCCCCTAAAAACAGAAGTATAGGCTATGACAGACAAGCTCGTGGTTAAATAATAAAAACATAGGTATTGTGTTTAAATCATACAACTGGTCAGAGATAATTAGATGCTGGTCAACATGATCTGACTAGAGAAATATTTTGATTGTTGGCGTTGTCAAATTTTATTTTCCTAAATAGATTAGCAACTGTCAATAACAGTTCTACTGATGAAATTTTAGACTTGTTTAACCCTCATAACAATTACAAGATAAGAACTAAGATCCTCACTTTACAGTTGAGATAACTTGGGTTCAGAGAAGCAAAATAAAGTCCCAAGGGACAGGGTTAGCATCTGGATGTGGGTGGCTCTCTCCCCAAGCTTGTATTCTTAAACACCCCAGGTCCTTCTGTGTGCCTGATTCTTATTAGTAAAGCCCAAGCCTTGCACAGAATCTGACTTTATTCATCTCCAAGCAGTGCCGGGGGTAGCTGAGAGTAAACACTGACCAGTTTCTTGGACAGATGAACAGCGATATTGGACATTCAGCAAAGGGCACTCACAGAAGAGAAATACTTAGACCGTCCCTTTGGCAATCCAAACACTTCTTAAGTATTAAATGGATTCTATCACTCATAAAAGTGAAGATGAATCACAGTCTTGACTTCATATTAAAGCCAAAGATTCCTTTTTGTACGATTTGTTCTAAAATTAATCCGCCGATGATTCACAGCCCCGTAGAAGATCACCTTTGGCCTGCCATTTCTTATCAATGCACGGTGATAGAAATCATCTCTTGGAGCTGGAGCACATTCATCTGGAGAAATGGTGTTATGGTCTGCATAAGCTGCACTCTGTTATTTTTAAAGAATTGTTTTATCCATTCTGTGTTTATTCCCTGAAACAGGTGCTATTACCTGCCAGAATTCCTGGCTTTAAGGGACTCACTTAGCCCCCTGGTGAACCTTAGTAAAGGATCTGGATCTATTTTACTTCTTTAACAAGTTTTTTCCTGACTGTTGTTTTAGTCACGCGAGAAATTACAAGCCAAGATTATTAAAGTACTGTACAGATTGCACGTGGGGAGACTGGCAGTCTTCCACACCATGCAGCACAAATCGTCACCACAATAAAGAACCTAAAACAAAAGCCAAATGCTACAGAAGGAGCACCTTTCCTCCTGAAAAAATTCCAACATCGAGGCGCGCGCTTCCCCCCGGATGCACCCACATAATTCCCATTATTGTTAATGGGAGCTCTACATGCATAACGCCCATTACCGCTAATGGGAGCTAAGTGCTCACACAAGGGTAGAATACAGTGAAATCTGTCTTAGAAAATCACCCAAGAGACCAGCAAAAATCAGTTGCCTGCTAGAGAATGGTTTTAAATTAAAAGCAGAACAGAACTGAAGTTGAAATCACAGGGGAACTGTTTAAACTTCAGGGAGCAGAGGGAATTGGCTCCTCTCTTTCTCGCCCTGTTCCAGTATCTTGCTTTTCTCATCCATATTCTTGATGGGAGCCAACGACCTTGTGATCTCCTAAAGAGAAGATCTGGACGTGGATTTCACACCTCCGCTGAGTCGAACGATGGGCTTGGGGACCCTTCCACGGGGGACTGGACGCAGCTACAGGACGATCGCATCACAGCACTCGCAAACTTCATATTGCCTGGCACCTCTGATGACAGTTAATGAGCCAGGATGAAAACAGTAATGCAATACTATTATGGCAATTTATATCTCTCATTCATTAATCCCCAGAAGTATCTGTTCTATTATGCTGCTATTGTAAAAGTCAATGAAAGATAAACCAGAGGGTGATTCTCATCTGCCCAAGTGGCCTGCTGCACTTCCTTTGGCATTTCGGGACTTCGGAACCACCGACTATTCTGATGATGTCTTCTAATCACAGGATTTTGTCCTAGTCCAGTCTCTTCATTTTGCAAGTGTTTTTCCCCCCAAGGTCACAGAATACCAAAGGCGGATCTTAAACCCATAATCCAGAATTTTCCTGACTCCAGAACTGGTGGTTAAATGTTCAAAAGTACAAAGATACCCAGAGACTTTTTCATCTCTTTTGGCTTTGTACTGATCTCTGGGGACCAAATGCACAGATGGGTGGATGAGTTGCAAACTCCAAAAGGGACGATTCTGGAACTCTGGAGAGATGAGGACTGAGTGTTCCACGTGTTACCCAAGTAATTGCATGCTCCAGTTATTTCCAAAAATAGTTTCAAACACAATCTCAATAAGTGCTTTAAAGAGGCAGGAGCAAAATAGAAAATGGAAGCAGAAGGTGCATTGCCTTGTGTTTGGAGAAGAAGAAAGGAAACACTGTGCTTAAGATGATTGTTCTGTCCAAGCTCTCACTTTCTGGGTATCCTTCTTAGACTGTAGTTATAAGAGCACCCGCAATAAAGCCATTCTCGTATCATGTGTCATATGTGTGAGACAAATTTTTGGGTATGCTTCATAGGCAGGTGTTTCTAGTTGGCCTTGTTTTGAACTCATCCAGAAATGGGCAGGAGCAGACAGAAAAATGACACTGGGAACCAGGCGCTGCCTGTAAGCGCTATCCATACATAAAAGCCTACCTTACCTCTTCGTGATCTCTTCCATGGAAGGACTTCCTTGCTGCCTTGGCTGCCAGGCTGCTGACCTCATAGGCTTGAAATCAAGCCCACAGAGATCAAATGCTCAGTGGAGGAGTCAGAAGCGATTAAAGTTTCGTGCCCACTCCGATATTCTATACATTGTGGTTTATGCTTCCACAGCAAAGATAACCCCTTGCTTCTGCTTATTTCAAATGGATAGCCCTACCGATTCACACCACTGAGGTGGGGACAGCGGGATCAGGGGGTCTTCCCTCAGTTAGCCAGTCTCAGTCTAGTGAAAAGTTTCAAGCAGAAGGCCCAGGCACGGGGGCTCGAGCCTGTGATCGCAGCAGTTCTGGAGTCCAAGATGGGAGGATCACTGGAAGCCAAGTTCAAGACCAGTCTGAACAGCGCAGCAGAATCCCGTCTTGGCACAAAATAAAAACGGGCTGGGTGTGGTGGGCGGGCCTGCGGTCCCAACCACTCAGGAGGCGAGGCCGAGGCGCGCTTGCGTGCAGGAGGGCGAGGTCACCACGGGCATCAACCGCATGACTGCAGCCACGCCTGGGCAGCAGACCGAGAGGCCCTGTCTCAACTGAGCAAAACAGAGCCGAAAGAAAACAAGCAAAACACAAGCAGAAGACACGAGGGCGGGCCGGTGAGGGACGGAGGAGAGAAGGAGAACGAGGGGCAGCCCAGGGCTGGAGAGTGGAGGAGGCAGAGAGAGAGGGGCAGGCGGGCGAGGCGGGGAGCAGGGCGCCCAGCCTGGGGCCGCGCAGCGCCGGCGGGCGCCCGAGCGCAGGCCGCAGAGGTCTGGATCCGTCGCGCGGGCCTCGCGCCGGCTCGCCTCGGTGCCCGGGTGGCAGCAAACGGGGTCGCTCGCCGGCCCGGCGTGTGTGCCTGTGGTCCCAGCTGCCCGGGAGGCTGAGGCTGAGGGTCGCCGGCCGGGTCTCGTCCCCCCCGTCGCAGAAGAAGAGGCGGCCGTCGCGCTTTGCGGGGTGGTTTGATCAGATGAGGCCATGTTGAAGACGCTGAGAAATCCCCAAGAGCTGTGGTCGAGGAGGTCGGGGATCCTGGAGGTCAGGGATCCTGGAGGTCAGGGATCCTGGAGGTCAGGGATTCTGGAGGTCGGGGATTCTGGAGGTCAGGGATCCTGGAGGTCAGGGATCCTGGAGGTCAGGGATCCTGGAGGTCAGGGATTCTGGAGGTCAGGGATCCTGGAGGTCAGGGATTCTGGAGGTCAGGGATCCTGGAGGTCAGGGATCCTGGAGGTCAGGGATCCTGGAGGTCGGGGATCCTGGAGGTCGGGGATCCTGGAGGTCAGGGATCCTGGAGGTCAGGGATTCTGGAGGTCAGGGATCCTGGAGGTCAGGGATCCTGGAGGTCAGGGATTCTGACCGCTCACCGAAGCCGACGAGCAGAGACAACACGTTGCAGAGGGCTGCCTTTGTCCAGGAACGGGAACACAGCCTCACGGCCCGGGAGCAGGAGCCTGACGGGCCGTGAGCGCCCTTTTTCCAGTCCCGTCTGCCTCCTGTAGAAACGCCTCAACGGAAACAGAAACTCGGTGCCCAAAGTAAATGCTGTTTGCTCCGCTATACCCATGGCCAGTCATCAGAGAAAAAAGATCCCTTGGCGAAGAGAAGGTGGTGGCGAATTGAAGTCGTGTTTGCCGTAGACTGTTCCAAGGAGTGGTCCAGACTGTGGGCAGGGAAGTGCCTGGGGCCCGGGGCTCCGGACAGTGATCCATCCAGAAAGCTAGAAAGCCGTCCCAGACCAGGCTCCACTCGGCCATTTGCAGAGGAAGTCAGGCTCTAATTTGTTCTCTGGAGTCCTGAAACACGAACGATGCGTTTTTGTTATTTGTGTGGCCTATATGACAATCCAGTGTCTGCTGAATTTTTTTGGTATACGTTACATGATATATTTTGTCATGATTTTTTTCTCCAACAAACTGTAATCTCTTTGATGGCAATGAATATGTCTTTTGTTGTTGTTGTTGTTAATCTGTAGCCTGGCACAATATAAGGCATAGAGTGGAACTCAATTAGTCTTTGCATGATTTATTTATATATGTATTTATTTACTTATCTCTCAATAGATTAAAACAGCATGTAGACACAAAGTATTTTATACAGGCACAGGCCAGCACATAGTTTACATATTAAAATAGTTGTATAATTGATCATTTGCATAATTAATTGATTCCTCTGAGTATAAACAAGTGCCCACCAAGCCAACTAGAAAGAACAATTTATTCTGTCATAAGTCTGAAGTTCTGCCAAACAGTGCTAGAACATCTAATAATATGTTTCTAAAATCTATTTTGTTGTAGCTCTCAAAAAAGACAATGGAACAGTAGGTTGGTCTTCAGACATATTTTGGGATGATGTCTTCTATGAAAAAAGGTTGAGATAATTGTTTTGTTTCTAAGAAACTTTGTTTCTTGCAATTCCATTTAATGGCTTAATTTTTTTTTTGATTTGGTGTATACATATTTCCTTTAATACTAGCATTGCATGGACTATACAACCGCTATTTATTCATCTGTTTTAGAGACATTAAAAATAAATATTTTTTTTCTTACAGGAAGATGGCACTATTGTATCACTCTTAATTTATCATGTACTAGTGAAAGGATTGCTAATTAAAAATCAAAAGACTTGAGTTTAGGTTCCAGCTTTGATGTTTTGTCAACAAGTGACTTGACAAGGTGCTAATTTTGCTAATCTTGCTGACGCTTCACTTACCTGTAAATTTTTTTTTTGCAAGAATCAAATCAGATAATATCTGATATAAATGTTGTCTGTATCCTGCAAAACACCAATAAAAAGTTTCAATAATAATAGTTGAAACAAGTTGGGCTCGGTGGCTCAGCCTGTCATCCCGCGCCTTTGGGAGGCTGAGGTGAGTGCATGGCCTGAGCCTGCGGGTTCGAGACCGCCTGGGCAGCGAAACCTCATCTCTACAAAAAATCAAAAAATCAGCCGGGCGTGGTAGCACACGCCTGTAATTACGGCTACTCGGAAGGCTGAGGCGGAAGGATCACCAGAGCCCAGCGGATCGAGGCTGCAGTGGCCGGGAG
>NW_007245880.1:0-25426 GCF_000164805.1 Carlito syrichta
TTGTCTTAAAGGGGTGGGTGACAAAGTAATATCAAACTCAAAATGCCAAGAAGACTGCTTCCCCACCCACAAGGGGGTTATGGATACCGGTTGCCATTTTAATTAGTAACAATATTCAGAAACAATTCTATCTCCAAGAAACCCTTGTGAGAAATTTCTCCACATACTCCTCCTTTATTGTAAAGAAATCTAAAATCTGACTTCTTGCTGTCAGATCTATAAATGACCTACTAGAATTCCAGGTGAAAATGCATTCCAAATTGTATTTGTATCCCATTGGTTGTGGAGGCAAAATATTCCAGAGTGGATTTTCCAGGAAATCACAAAAATGGAAATTTTACATGAATTACCTATTGAGAATGACAGGTATTTATTTAGTAGTCTGCATTTGATACTTGGCAAGGATGGTGCAGAGAGATCAAAACAGTTGATATCTACTCCTATTGATAGTGTGGACTCTCATTTAAAGATGGAGACTAGACCCCCATACTTTCTACTTTGTTCCCACATATTCTTTCTCTTAAGAGAGGGGTATTTGGGTTTGCGTAGTTTGAAAACTTGCTTCCTGATCATCTGTGTTCTGTACCGTGTTATTTTTTTTTTTAACCTAGACCCTCCTTCCATAGTATCTCTTCTAAATACATAAAATAAGTCACACAGGTTTTTGTCCTTTGTATCCTCATCTTATACCTTCACAGACAAAAACTGGCAAGAGATAAATGGTAATCAACAACATTTATTGAATAACTCGTATGAGTCCTGTCTTTGGTGAACAATTGGCTCTAACGTAAGTAAAATGCCAGATAAGTCTCTATAATGCAGTTAGTTTCTGGCTCCTCTGTGATATCTAATCTGTCTCCTATAGGAATTACAGTATTGGTTCTTTAGAACATCCATCTACTTTGATCCATCCAACGGAATAAAAGGTCTGCTTATTCATGTTGACTGACTTGTTTTGCAAATAGCATCAGATAATATGAGGTGTTTTTTTTTGAAATTTCACTTACATAAAGTACACAAATGTTAAATGTACAGCTTAATTAATTTTTACATATGTGTAAACCCATATAAAGCCAACCAGATCAAGATATAAAACATCTTCAGCATCTCAAAAGACATTCTCACATCCCCCACAATTAATATTCCACGAGACTAAATATCACTCTGACCTCTATAACTGTAGATTAGTTTTGCCTATTTTGAGGTCTTCTATATAGCTTCCATATGTTTAATTAACATGTTCAATCTTCCCTCTATCTTCTTGAGCATATGGGATATGTTTAGAGTAACTACTTTCATTCTTTGTCTATTAATCCTATAATCTGTGTGATTTCTGAAATGGTTTTAACTGATCAAATTTTCTCCTCATTATGGGTTATATTTTCCAATGTCTTTACATGCCTTAATTTTTGTTAGATGCCAGGTATTGTGAATTTTACATTTTTAGGGTACTGAATATTTTTGTTTTTCTATAAATATTATTGAGCTTTGTTTTGAGACATGGTTAAGTTACTTGCAAACAGTTGGATTATTGGGGGCTTTGCTTTTTAGCTTTATTACATGATTCCAGAGCTAGGGCTAATTTTTTCCAATTATTGAATTAGTACTTTACCCAATGTTCTGTAAATTATGAGGTTTCAGATTCCGGATGGTGGGAAAGGGAGCCAGTCTGGTCATAAAGTGATCTACAAGAATGCCCAACTAATCTTTTCGCGTGTTGTTTTCCTTACGACCATTAAATACTTAGCTGAAGATTCAGAGGTCCCTTGTGGGACTCTTTGGATTTCGTTTTCTTCCCAGCTCTTTCCTCCCATACTTGGGCCTCAGAACTCTAACCACTTTGACTTCCCAGATTCTCAGTTCAGTCTCCTTTACTAGGAAGACTACAGGCCTTCACCTGCATTTCCCCTCCTACTGCTGCAATCTGGTATCTCTCCAGGAGGAGGCTGGACTTCGACAACTTTCTTTCCCATCTCTCAAGGTTCACTGCCCTTTGTTGCCTGCTGTCTAATATCTTGAAAAATTGTTGTTTCATATATTTTGTCAGAATTTCAGTTGTTTCAGAAAGGAGGATACATCTGGTCTCGGTGAATTCACCTTGAGCAGAAGTGAAAGTGCTTGCTTTGCCTATTACTAATCTTCAGTTGCCTGCAATCATATCGTATGTTCTCTTTTGTGTCTGAATTCATTGATTCAACATAATTTCTGACCCAGCCATGTTGCTGCATGTATCAGTAGTTTGTTTTTGTTTTGTTGTTGTTTAGTGTTTCTAATAATAATATTTTTAATTGATATGGAAAAGAATTACCCCCAATGTCTTTTTAAAAGAATGATGTTAGTAATAGCCTGGTGTTCAGAAATCAAACCCAAGATTCAAATGGATTTGAATCTTGGGTTTGACATTTGTCAGCAATATGTTCTTGCACACATCCCTTAGCCTCCCCACAGTTCTTGGCTCAAAAGGAATGATTTTGGTTCAAGTGCCTTACAACTATTAGGTAATCTAGAAGCGTAAAGTGATTTTAACTTATAGAATCAACAGTTCCTAGTTTGGTTTGGTTTATAGGAAAGCAAGAATTTGGGATCTGCCCTGACCAAGTAATATCAATTCTCACAGAAGGGGTCACTGAGTAACACTTGGAAATAAGTACTTTCCAAGTACACAGCACCAGGAAACTCCTTAAGGAAGACAATCATATTTAGTAGCCAGATTACTATTACTCTGTTATCATACCATGAAGGGACTTAATTTTTCCTAGAAGATCAACTCGGATTTTTTTATTAATGCTAGATTATAAATACATTTTTAACTCAGAGGCATATTGAGTACACACTCGCAGATTTGTTTTCAGTGACATAATTGGGCTTCAAAGGACACCAAAAGTAGAGTTTATGTATTTATCCTTTTGTATATAACTTTCATTATATTAATGAAGTAAGAAATTCCATTTACATAAAAGATGAGCGCGCTCTGATAATTTGGTTATAATGACACTGAGCTCAGTAAAGATAAATGCACTGCAGGAATCTATTCTGCAAATATAAATTCAATTTTTTTCAACTTTTGGGGTTTTTCTTTTTTTCTTAATTTAAGTGGCTAAACATTAATTATTCCAATATCAGATAACAAACTTCATCATTTTGAGGACAAACTACTTTCATATCAAATGAAAGTGTTTGAGAGAATTTCACTAGAATCACTGTATTCTGTAAAAGTAACATATTAGGTCTTGGTTATTTTGTTGTTGTTGTTCAATGAGTATTCTTCAGGATTTCCAAAGGCACTGGTCTTCCGAAAAAAGATCTACTACTTGTCTACCACTGTCAACTCTTTTAACTAGAAGTCAGGTAAACGAACTAGAGTTTTTCTTTGGTTTTTGGTTTGGCTTTGTTTTGTTTTGTTTGAGTTGGTGTCTCACTTCATCACCCAGGCTGGAGTGCAGTGGCACACTCACAGCCACCCCAGCGGGTCACCTGCTGGGCTCCAGCAATCCTTCTGCCTCAGCCTTCCAAGTGGCCAGAACTACAGGTGTGTGCTACCACACCTGGCTTTTTTTTTTCTAATTGCAGAGATGAGGTCTCACCAAGTGGCCTGGGCTGGTCTCGAACCCAGGAAATCAGGCAATCCACTCACCTCGGCCTCCCAAAATGTTGGGATTACAGGCTGAGCCACCAAACCCGGCCTCTGTTTTGTTTGGTTTTGATTTTCATCTGGGCCAAAAGCAAAATAAAGGAAAAGTTAATGCATTGAAGAGTAATGGTTAGTTTGGAACAAGTAGAGCTAAACTGCTTCTACCACTTGTTGGCTAAGTAACATTGAGAAAGTTGCTCAGCCTCCGTTTTCCCAGCTGTAATAGCAGTAGCCTTATATACTACCAGAAGGATTAAAATTCTGCATTCAAAGTTTGTAGTATCATGCCTGGCACATGGAACTCAACTCTAACAACAATTGTTACCATGAGTGAATTTGCTTGCTCCCTTCATGAGTGCTGCCTTCAGAACTGCTGCCCAATAACTATAGCCAGGTAGAGACTCTCAATGATTCCCAAGTAACTCCATCTGCTCATTCACAAGTCCAACACACACTGAAAGCTACTCAGAAAGACAATCTTCCTTCAAACAAAATACTCCTGGTTCTGAACTTTGCATGTGGCATCTTGTTTGCCTTGTTTTCTTTAATTTTCTAAGTGTTTTCATACTGTAGTGATTTAGGAAAGCAAATTCTGGACTCCAAATGCCGAAATTTAACTGACACCAACAATCTGTGGGGCTCGGACACATTACCCAAACTCTTCAAACTGTTTCCTCATCTGTAAAATGAGAATAAGAAAAATGCCACGTTGGATTACCATGAAGGCTAAGAATTTGCAGGTAGTAGGAATCGAGCACCCAAATGGCACTCACTGAGTACTCATTAAATATCCTTTTATTAAAATGTATAGTTAAAACCCTATATTATTAACCACAGACAGGATTGTTTCCAGGCAGTCTCCTACCTGCTGATAAGAAGAAAGTCTCCTCTCCTCCAAGATAGGAGAAACTAAACTTCATCAGCCAAGAGAGGGTTGCTTAAGGAATAAGAGGTTCCATGTTCCATCTCACCATTCAAAACATCCCAGTCCTCTTGGTGCTGTTATAAAAACAATCTCCTTCAATTAATGATACCTTCCATCAGGTGTATATAATATATTTAGGTATAAATATAGATATGCATATCTATATGTGTATGTAAGATCTACATGGTGATGGAAATTTTAAAAATTAAAGCATCTATCAGATGAACAAAATCTATCTTTGGAATGGTGGTTGACCCTACAAAAGATTAACTACCTCAAAACTCAAAGTTAACTAGGAACAATCCTATGCATGGACTTCCTTAGTAGAGTTAGAGGTCATGGAGAAAAGTTTCCTAGCATCCATCTTTGAGGGACAGTAGATTGTTCTGATGCCATTAGCAATCAAACCAACTTGGAAAAATCCCAGCATCTGTTTGCTGAGTCTCCCTCCATAGAGGCTTCCCGGGAAATTTGGAACTACTATGGTATTTTAAGATTAGTTTTGTCGTAGAATAATGGAGAACTCCCCTCCGGTGCCCTCTCTGGCCCTGCTATTTAGTACCTCTTAATCTTCGGGCATCTTCGGTCTTTGTTTGAAGAGATTCAAAGGGCTCTCAGTGTGATAGCAGATCCCCACATACCAACTCTGTGTGGTACAAGTCTGGTGAGCAGAATTACATATGTACCTTCTTGTACAGGTTACCCATGCAACCTGTACAGGTTAGCAATTCCCATGTCTTTAATCCGATTCTTCCAAACACTTCTCACTTGCAGGAGCCCTCCATATCACCCCAGGTTGCTGCCTGTTGCACTTCATTCTCCGCTCGGGACTCAGCTATTCTTTGAGTTGGTGCTAACCCTAGACCTGTGTGAATGGTGCTCTTTGTTGATCTTTGCCTTCTTACTCCTTCATTCTCTTCCATTTACTAAAGTTCAATTTAGTCAGTTGAACCAGATTTCTGTTCTCTCCCTCTCAGCCATATGAGCATACACCACATGGAACTAAGTGATATGGGTGTGTGTGTGTATCTTAAAGAATCTGCAAATTTTTGAAAGAAATAAGTTACTTGAATATTGTATTATTTGGGGCAGCAGCTGGCAAGCAAATAAGGGCAGGAATGCTTGCTTCCATAAACGGGATTGTTGAAGCTATCACTTCCTATTAAGCCATTGGCAGGAGATGAACAATAAGGGCATTTCCAAGAAATTTCTGGATGCATAGGTGAAAGATATATGTTGTCTGAAACACAAGAGAAGACAAGAGAAAATGGCACACTGGGGGTAAAAGTCAGGGAAATTAATTACCCACTCCACCTTGATACTATGGTTTGTAAACCTGAGTTTGCTTGTCTGTGAAAGAAACCATTTGTTCAACCATTTGTTGTAGGCCACCCACATATTCTCTCCTCCACTCAAATTCCCTCAATAGCTGGAGGCACATTTAGCACTCCTGGCAATTAAGGGGGGGGGAAATGACAGATCCACCACTTTGGAAAACAATTTGAGAAAATGTTTCAAAAACTATAAAAGCCAAAGCCAGTTATCCAAATCTAAGGAATGCAATCAAGGAAAGGATACACTATGTACAAAGATGTTTATTTTTAATGTTGATAATTACATTTTAAAATGGTAAATAAATGATGGAAGAATCCAAAAGATAGTATGGTTTATGAACTCTATAAAATATATGGTCATTGAAAAACATTCACTAGAAGACAACATAGAGAATGTTCACAGCAATACAGTAAAACAATAAATTTATATCCAAGTTCTGGCTATAACTACATAATAATCATATCTACATTTGGCTAAATATTAGAAAAGGCTACTGAAGACAAAAAGGGGAAATTTTTCATAAGTTATTTTGTCTTTTTGCCATATTATGTTAGAATAGAAAAAAATATTGGAATAATATGAAATCAACACTCACTCATGAATCTAGCTACCTGAGAAAAGGAATAACTTTGTCCCGGTCAACCATTTGCACACTCTCTGAACAAAAAAATTGATACAAACTGGAGGAAAAAAATTAACAGATTGCTCTTCCCAAAAGGAAAGAAACTACTTATCCCTAAATGCAGTTATATAAAGGAAGACTGTAAAAATAGACCTGTTGAAGGACCCACTTTGGGGGGGGGAAATATATATATATTTGGGGAAGTAAGTAGTAAGGACGTTACACTTAAGAGTTTATCCTAAAACCCCAAAGAAAGTCAAACACGCTTGAGAAAGGGCTAGCCAGGAGTCACTAGAACCAGAGCTATTCTCCTAAGGGATGCTGCTGCCTGATTCATTAAGAGCATAGTCCTCTCTCCAATTATTTTTTTAGTTTTTCCAGTATCAACTAAGTATCCCTTAAGGCTGGATACCCATTTCTCTTTGACTAGTATGTGCTTAATGCTCAGACACTTGGTTTCTGAACATAAAAATATAACCAAGAATCCTACTTTGAAATATTTATCACTCTTTTTTTTTCAGTCTTTTTTTCTTTCTCCTTCCTTATTCCTGTCTCCCTTATCCTCCATAATGCATGTTTATCTGATCATGTACTTGTTTAAGAATACCAGAGAATGATCTCAAAACAGACCAGAAATGGGATCCTGATTCAGAGACCCCCCCACCTGAAAGGAGTCATGAGACAGTTAATCCATAACCTGACTGCAGCTGACGTAACATCAACCAGACCTCCAGGAGGACCACCACCCAAGGGTTCATAGGAGCACAGCCTAATGGCTGTTGCCTCTGGCAGGGACCTGAGAGTGATCTCTGAAGGCTGGCGACCTCTGATAATGCTAACTGGCTTTCCTGATTGACTTTGTTTTAACTTAGAGAGGAAATAGGGAAAAACAGGTTAATGTTCTTATCCACAGTTCCAGATAGTATGAGATTATGGAAATCTCTGTCCTCTTACAGGGGAACAGTTTGCTATAGCTCCACAATGCCTAAAATCACCAAGATTCATGGTGCTGGGTGAAAATGGGAGAACAGCTGATAATGCAGCGGGTAGGAGGTATGGAGACCAAGGAGACAGGGGAAAAAGAAAGATGAGAAAGGCTAGCAACAATAATGGAGACCAAGCAAGTCTCCATGGTTGGATATAGAGTCAAGTAGGCTCAAAAGCACAGGTAGAACCCAACTCCAGTGACAAGTCTAAATCCTTCCCTCAGGGAAATGGAGAAAGTGGACGAGGAGGAGCAAAATCAGGAGACAACATCAGAATAACAGGCCAGTGCCAATATAGGGAGGGCAATGTGTCTCATTCAGCAACCTTGAACATGCCACTGAAGAAGCAAAACCACCAGAGGTGAGATCAGCATGGGACATGCCAAGGAGCAAAGCCTATGACATATAAAGCACTCAAGTAAGATACTCCCTCAGCACAGATTCTCAGAGATGACTGAAACTCAGAGCCAGGATAAGTAGGGGAAGTTTGGGCTTCAGAGAGCTTTTTTTTTTTTTTTCAATTCATAGAAGTCTTGTGGCTTCCCTTTAATCTCTGTTTCCAGAATGGGGCCCATGCATGTGTTACATGCATTTGCAAATGAAGAAGTAAAGTTTGAACAGGAACAGAAGAGACTGTGTCAATTGCTTACAATGAAGAGACTGGTAGTGACCATCTGATTTCCCATTATTGGTCCAGACTTCTGGGTCAATAATGAAGACCAAACACTACTAAATAAAAGGAGACCCTTAATGACACAATAATATAGACAAGAGTCCCAGGGCCAGGACTTCCAACAGTCTAATCCCGAGTGAAAGTGGACCTCTGAACAAGACCCACAGGTCTCTGTCCTGCAACTGGTAGACCAACCCTCTTGGACCACACACACAAGGTGAAGCAAGGCTTCATTATGTAGGACACCAGTTTGGGATAGGTCAGACAAAGGGTACCATCAAGGCCAGTAGCAGTATGAAGACCAGCAGAACAGCTATAATCTAAGAAACCAATTCCCCGGAGGGTCATTCAGTAAATGTCACTGCTATATGCTTGAGCCAGTATAGACAGAGCAACTTAAACAGAGGGAACTTTGAAATGAGAGCCCTCTCTTTTAGGCATCCCAGTCCAGTCTCCACGACACCCCCACCAATGTCTAACAGTCATACTGATCACGCCAGGATTGAAATACCTCCATTCAGACCATCCACTGCTCTCACAAAAGGTAAAAAGACCAAATCATCCCAGAGCGAGCAAACCCTCAACAGGCACAATCTTTATAGGAACCATAGTCACCATCTCCATCACCATTACTGAGAGTCCCACCTACTTTGTGGGCAAAAACCAAAAGCAACTCAGGCAGGAAGAAACTGTCCACATAGACCCACAGGTCCCCCCTTAGACAAAGCGATCAAGGGGAGGTGCATCAGTAGTAGGCTCCAATGAGGTGCCTTCAATATCTGGGTCATCCACCAGTGGGGACCTGTCTACCTGCCTGAAGGTCCAGCAGACACATATACCTAGACCTGGAACCCTAGAGAAGGAGGGTTTTCTATATAATCATAAGGATAGCACATACGCTCAAGAGGAAACACTCCACAAATAGATCAGAACTGCCTTTTGGGGTCTGGTTTCTATTTTTGTGCCACGAGGAGATTGAAGCTACCAGACGGAAAGAGATGTATATGTAGGGCTACACTAGCAAGATGTTTGCTCAGATTCCTTTTCTGCTTCTAAACACTCCCCTTATAAAAATCCCTGCCATCTTTGGTACAGACTCCAGTCACAGGCACAAAGAAGATTATTGAATAAAGGAAATCCCATTCCAAGTTTGGCTGTGATTTTTATGTCTCCTGCAAGATATAGAAACAAGATCCTAGCAAAGAGGTTTCGGCAAGGGAAGGTACACAATCTGGAACATTTTAAAGGAGGACAGAATATTATAGATCCAAGAAGACCTAAAATCTGGTCATAGGAGATTGTAGGGTCTGAGAAAACCATCTAATCAACAGAAACAACCCAAACACTCAGGGGACTTTGACCACCCAAAACAAATCCCTCCAATTTCTCTTTCTACAAGGCCCACCTCCATATAACGGGTATATGTGAAGTTGGGTTAAGATTAATATCTCATGTAGTCTCTCTGATGGGAAAAGAAACGCAAAGGCTCTGTAAATACAAGTCCAACAGAAGCACCTCTTGGATCCCAGTCTCATAAATTATTGTTTTTGATAATGACCGCACTTCTCTTGTGTAAGTGGGATAACGCAATGCTCAACGCTAAGTATGTGGATCCCCTCTAGCAAATACATAAAGAAGTAATGATTCCCAATAGTAGTGTCTCTTGGTTTCAGTTTACTGTGACCTCTGTTTTCATTTGACACAGTTCCTTTGGTTTTTTGGTTTGGTTTTTTTTGTTGGTAGTGGTCTTTGGTTTTTTTACTTATCTCATTCTATTATAGTATCTCATTGCTGTGTGACACTTTAAATTCTTTTGAGAACAAAGCAATGGCTTTTAAAAAAAAACCATAAAGTCCAATGAGCAATTTGAGGGCACCTGAAAAGCATGGTGGTCATTTGCTCGCTTTGCTTATGCTGAGTGAAAGCCTCCTCCTCTTGCTTGCAGTAGTTAAGATAGCCTTTCATGTTTCCCTTACCAGATACATCACTGACTCTCTAAATCTCTTTATAACTTCCAGCAAAATGGACTCAAAGACAGATGCCCAAGAAGATGAGCTAGATATGTGATAGACCAAGAGGAGTTCTGTGTAGCTGAGGGCCAGTGACTGCAGAAGGACATGTGGAAGTCAGCTAAAAATTGGAAAAAACAAGCATCTCCAGTAAAAGGAAACAGAAGGCACAAACGTTTGGAGACATTGTGTGTCAAGTATGAACCCAAAGCTCACGGAAGGAGAAGTGGTGAGATGAAAGAAATGAGACCTATGCAGGGATCACATTGCTAAAGGCTTTTTCTTCTGGGTTTCTATCCTGAAAGCAATGGGGGCGGGGAGGCAACAAAGGGTTTGAACCAGAGAAATAACTAAATCAAGTTTGCATTGCATAAAAATGGCCTTGACAGGGCATGAAAGACAGATCATTTGGGTGGGGCTGGAATCAAGCTCATCCAGGCAAGATTTAGTGCAGGCCAGAAATAAGGCAACAGTGAGATGCTGATTTAATGCCATAGATGTCTGTGACACAGAATTGACAAAAATTGGTAGCCACATTGATAGGAGGGAGGGTATTAATCTGATTCTAGGACTAGACTCACGCCATTCAGACTTAAAGAACTTATGTGATGGTGATGTCGCTCAAATAGGAGGTAGCTAGTGTTGAGCAAAGGGTGAATGGAGCAAGATACAAAATACAGATTGTGCCGGGGGAGATGCCCAAGATACCTTCCATGGAGAATAACAATGGCTGGACATATGGTTATGATCACATTTCTACAAAACAGGATTTATGTGATTAAAAGTGAGGGTAAACATCTTTAAAGAGAGAAGGACACGAGTTTAGAAGGATATACACATAGATGTTAACAGTGACTGACTCCCACCAGTATTCGTTTTGCTCTTCTCCATTTTCTCACCTTCCCATCAAGATAATGCTTTGCTCTTAAAATTTTTTTGGAAAATGACCTTAAATTTAACAAATAAAAAAAAAATTATAATCCAGTCTAAAGAAACAGACCTGAAGACATCGAGCACAAAGAATGCAAGAGTCACCACAGTTGTGCCTAAGGCAACCCAGAAAGAGCGTACAGAATGAAATGAGAGCTGCAACAGATCTGTGAGCAAATAGAATGAGCAGAAACAAGGATCTATGAGAAAGTCTGGGCAAAAGAAGTGTCCCAGAAGCCAATGTTCCTGAAAACGCTAGTGACCTAGCTGCTAAGTGCTTGACTGTGAGACAATTTCACCTTCGTATTTGAACTCCACCCCACTGGCACCTCCATCTCCTAGCCGGAACCTACAGAGTGGTAGCTGAGCAAATGCTTATAAATAAATGTGATCCTATTTCCCGATCTTAGCCTCCATCATGTAGACTCCTGTGGAATACGCCCTCTGAGGCATTTTCTCTTAGAATATAAATAGAAAGGATGTGCAGAGCTCATAACATGAGAAGTGAAACTCCTCACCCCTTGGGATACATATTCTCCCGGGGAGAGACCATTTAATAAAGCATTAAAGAGAAGAGAAAAGTCCACGTCACTGATTTGTGATTATGGCTATTTAGACATAAGAGCAGCAATACTGAGGGCCAAAGTCAGAGTTGAAGAGGAAAGGGTCCACTTCCAGACCTATTAAAAAAAAATAAAACCCCTCTCACAAGTGGCCATAAACAGAGACGTGCCATATGTCTGAGCATCAATATTGACAGCCCCTTAGTCATCCCTCAACCGAAATTGATCCCAGGTGCAGCAGATTACACAGGACTCTAAAATTTTTATTTAAGTCTGAAAACTACGTAAATATCCCATCCACTTAGGAACAAGGCAGGAAGAGAAAGTGAAAAAAAATGAAAGAGAAAGATTTCTGGGCTTGTTGGATTTATGACTTTTCTAAGATATTTTGTATTGTTATGTCAGTATGATAAAGATAAGAAAAACACAACAATTCAAGGAATGTTTATAGAAATAGAGTGTAACTGCACCTTGAAGAACCTGAACTCCTAGGAGACAAGAATTCATGGGAAGAGTATGGGAACTACAAATGCAGAATATGGCTCAAAAGACTAGCGGGATGGTAGAGAGAGGATGTCAGAGATCTTTCTTTCCTAAATCAAGAAACTAATTCATGTATATATTCAGCAACCACTCAGAACATTAAAGTGTTCTCCACGGAAGAGTCCCCACTAATAAAAAGAGAACTTCCCCCCATAACATGGGATATGAACTTTGTTCATTTGGAGTCACATAACTCTCAGGTCCTGCCAACGAGGACAGAGAATCTTCCAGAAGCCCTAGTGAACTGCAACCTAAAATGAACTTTGACAATTTCCCCTCTATTTGTCCCTGTTTAAAGATTGCTAAACTTGTGAGGAATGTGAAAAGTACCCCAGTTGGAGATAGGTCATTACCAACTAGTTGTCCAAAATGCAAGAATACACAAGCTGCAGGGAACAAGTGAACCCTCATGTGAGGGACATCCCAGAAGTCATTCATGGCACTGCCCACAGAGATTTGCCAAGAGGAAGAGCTTTTAAAAAATGATGCTGTGAAATAAGCAGAACCACAGACCAAAAAGGGGTAGTTTCAACAACTTTGGGCCAGAGGGCTGGATGAAGCTTTGCAAGAAAATGGCAAAGTAAGGAGATTCCGGCATTCATAATGGGATTGATAGGGTCATGCAGGTGACAATTACAGCCTTTCAGAAAGATGCCAACAGTGCCTGAGGGTTTATTGAGTCTACAAAGCACCCAGTCTCTCTACTCTTTGCGAGTTTCTACGCCAGCACTGAACATATGTCAGGAACTTGTGCTTGACATTTATGACCACACGGTGTTGTCTCCTAACCACAGACTAAGGTGCTGCTGCTTTCTTAGAGTCAGTCACTGCCAGAACCCACCTGGGAATCACACGGGGGAATAAATAATAATATATGTCCAGTCCTTCGTTTTTCAAAGGATGGAACCAGGACATCGTGACAGAAAACCCTGAAGATTAAGAGCAAGGGAATGGAGAGCCCAAGAAGTGCTTTCTCTTTGACAGTGAGTACTCACTGGGGGATCCTAGCCAGTGGTGATAGAATCCATTGTGTGTCTTGCTGGTAGGCTCTGGCAGGTCCATGTTTCCTGATCAAAACATAAGTTTTAACAGGGGATAAATATAGAGGATAGGTGGATATGAGGCCCCGGCCTTAAGAGCTCATAGGATTGATATTCTCTAAGAAGAAAAGGTTTCACTGAAGACTCTAGTTTGTGACTCGATGTCAGAGGAAATGTAGTGAGCGGAGACAGACAAGAGAAAGGATGAGGTTATCACAGAGAATGAAGAACCCAAGGATACAGGGGCAGCAGCTATAAAAATGAGGGTCGAAATACTCACAAAAGAGGAGAGAAAATTGTCTGAATTAAAACATGTGTTCTCTACTTAATGGTTGGGGAAGGGAGGAGGAAGTTGTGGCATTGGGGCCAGAATGGAGCAAACTGAGGGTTACTTTTGACTCCCACTTTGGCATTAGTGTCAGTAAGGCAATAGTTAATAGCAGGCTTGCCAAGAAGAGTGCTCCAGGTTAAAGGCTGAAGACAGGAAATGGAAGAGAATGTCCCTCTCCCCAGCAGTCTCTGAAACCTATCAAGAGGATCACTGAGATGAAGTCTACAAGTGGAATACCCTACAGAGTGACTAGTTTATAACAAGCACACACCAAAAAATGTGACCACTTTATGTGTGTATAAAGAATAGCTATTGCCATTCTCAGAAACCTAAAAAGGGGAAGATGGTGCCTAGGCTCTTTAGAGAGTTCAGAAAAAATACAGAATTCAAATCCAGAATAGAAGAGGAATTCATTTTCGTGTTATTGCTTCTCAGTATATGACCTTGGCAAATCCTTTCTAGTTATATTCCAAGAGGAAAAAGCCCAGTAATACATTATAAGTCGATTGAGTCCAGATGATGAAGGGTAGTGTGGCCTAGAATAGAACACTTCACTTTATGAGATTATAGATTTATAGATTTTCCTCCCTGAAAAGAAAAAGTGCCAGTGCAAACTTCCTAAAAAGCAATGAGCCCCACAAGGAAGAAGAAGATATCAAGGCTGGGCACGGTGGCCCATGCCCGTAATCCCAGCACTTTGGGAAGCCGAGGCAAGAGGTTTGCCTGAGCCCACAGGTTTGAGTCCAGCATGGGCCACATGGCGAGACGTTGTCTCTACGATAAATCAGAAAATTGGCTGGGTGTGGTGACTCGCGCCTATAGTTCCAACTACTTGGGAGGCTGAGGTGGAAGGATCACCCAAGCCTAGCTCAGTTAGAGGCTGTAGTGGCCGTGAGTGTGCCACTGCACTCCAGCCTGGGTGACAGAGTGAGACTCTGATTAAAAACAAAAAAGAAAGAGAAATTGAGGTAAGAGTACCTGTGAAAACAACACCCTGATCCTGGCTGACCACAGAAGCCAGGACCCTCTGACTGATTACCTGGAACAATAACCACCTGCTGCACGCTGGGCTGCTACTGTCTTCCACACTGAAGGCACTCCTGGCACCCTCTCAGTAGCTACTCAGGGAGGGTTCTGCCTGCTCTGTAATTTACTCCAGCAAGTGACAGCTCACAGGGACAGAAAGAAGGACCCATCAACAGCAAGACCTAAACATAATCAGGAGGGCAAGGGGCCAGTACCACAGACAGAATGTTGTGAGTGTGGGCTCCTTTGTATGAGCTTCCCAGGGTAGTTCATAAGCTGGAGTTGAGTCCATCCAAGGATAAAGACCTGACTTTCCAGACTCCTGTACTTCTTCCCCATCCAATGGATAGGCCAATCACAACGCCGATATTGAAACGCCTTCTTGTTCAGGACACAGCACACCTATCATAAAAGAAGGTAAAATGGTATGGAGTTCATATCATTGTGGGGAGAAGTACCTCTTCTCTCCAAGACCACAGGCACCCACTTCATCCCCAGTGGCAAGAGATGAGCAGGCATCTTTCATTGATAGCGAGAGGAGAGGAGTCCAGAAGCAACAGAGAACACTCCACAGTGGTCCTTTACCCACTGGTTTTGCCAATCAGGAAGACCTAGCCATCAGTAGCTCTGGTAACGTTTCCTCCAATGTTCAGGTCACTGATCAGTTGGGACAGTCCATCTGCCACACAATCCAGGTCTTTCAGGTCCGTGGATGCTAAGGTTCTTTTATGACTATAGACACGACACTCAAATCACTTAAAATTTTCACAGACAAATCAGAAAGTCCATCTCTGGAGGGACTTTTGCTGTTTCCCACGTTGACTAGAGAAATAGGGTGAGATTCTCTGCAGAAAACAAGATGGAAAATGGCTAAGTAAGGCAAAGCCTCCTCAGGAGGTGATGACTGACTCCCTTCTTTGGTAAATTGTTCTCACTGGCTCTGAGTAAATCCTCATAAGATGTGTCACATGAAAGGATAAAGTCAATTTCTCCCCTTACTGACTGACTCATGTCCCTGATTTGGGCATCCCACACTTGGAGCACATAGAAGACATTGAGGAGAAACCGAAAACTGGTGAAGGTCAAGATGGGGAATATAGTGACCAGTTGAGTCTTCCATGTTTACTTAAATGAAGAAAACTTCCCCCTACCCTTATGTTGGAGGGTAGAAGTAAGGAGGGAAAGAAATGATAGTGAGAGTATTTGACACTCTGTGAGATAAGTAGAGAGGTCAATATTAAGATCTCCATTTCATGACTCTTCAGCACAGTGACTTGGAAACAGGAAGAGATTCTCTGCAGAGAATCTCACCCTATTTCTCTAGTCACAATTTTGAGTTGTTGTATTTATAAGCTCACACTTGTCTTCCCTTTCCTTGGGAACCCAGAGTAAGAAGGTGATCCCCAATCTTGGTTTTCCAGGGAGTGCAGAATATAGGCAGAACTCAAGGCCAGAAAGGAAAGGAAATTCATTTTTCTGTTACTGCTTCTCAAGTTATGACTTCTGCTAATCTTTTCTAGTTTATTCCAAGAGGGGAAAAAACCCCATGATACATCATAGTTCAGGTGAGTCCAGATAATGAAGGGTAGTGTGGCCTAGAATATACCAAATCACTTTATGAGGAGTTTAGTATCGATTTTATTTTCTTTATGGAAAGAGAAATATGCCACCACAAACTTCCTCAAAAGCAGTGCACTCCACAAGGAAGAAGGAGACATCGAGGTAGGAGCACCTGTGAAAACACTGCCATTACCCTGGCTGGCCACAAAAGCCAGGACCCTCTAACTGACTGATCACCCTGGACAGTGACCCTCTACTGCATGCTGGGTTGTTTCTAATAATCTTCCTTGATGAAGGCACTCCTAGCACCTTCTCAGAACCTGCTCAATGAAAGTTTTGTCTACTCTGTAACCTACTCCATCAAGTGATGGCTCACAGGGACCAAAAAGAAAGATTCATCAGCCATTGTTTTGTTGAGCATTGGCCAGGCCACACAGCTCTTTGAGCTATGGTTGCCATGTTTCCTAGCTTTGGTCCTCTTCCCTACCTTGGAAACTTGGAAAGGTGAATCTCCTCTCTCTCTCTCTCTCTCTCTCTCTCTCTCTCTCTCTCTCTCATTTACTTTCTAAATAAAGTAAATTTTCCAATCCAAAAAAAAGGACTCGTCAAGATCAAAACCTAAACATGACTAGAAGAGCAGGGACCAGTGCCATGAGAGACTACTGTGAGTGTTGGCCCCTTTGTCTGAGCCCTCCAGGGTAGATCATAAACTGGAGTTGAGTCTGTCAGAGGATGGAGACCTGAATTTCTGGCCTCCTGCTCCAGTAGCCACAGAACAAGAACATCTTTCACATAAAATTACCCAAACACCTGGATTTAAAAATGTGGTGCATATACACAGTGGAATATTACACAGCCATAAAGAAGGACAAACATATGGACGGCGCGGCAACTTGGATGGATTTAGAGTCTATCATACTCAGGGATCTATCACAGAAACAAAGAACAGAGTACCATATGTTCTCACTCATAAGCGGATCTTGAACAATTATCATAATACTATGAGAAGGGGATTGGCGGTAGTGAGAAACTGCCAGGGGAGGGAGGAGCACACCTTACCGACAAGGGTACCTGCATAATGAACATTTGTATACCTAACCCTGAATTGTACCCCACCTCTTTAAAATTGAAAAAAGTAAAATAAAATAATATAAAATGGCCAGAACAATCATACTGAGATTGAAACATCTCCTTCTTCAGGTCACCGTACACTTATTATAAAAGGATAAAAGAGTATGGAGTCCAGATTATGGAGTGTGCCTTCCTTTTCCAAGACCACAGACTGTCTCCATCCCTGATACAGAGAGATAAGAATTGTGCTGTCATTGAGGACAAGAGGAGAAGATTCCAGTGCCAAGAGGCTATAGTAGGAACACCCCACCCATGTCCTCAGCATCTCGGAATTCACTCAGTGGTGAAAGCCATTCCTTCTGGTTCTAGTTCCAGGGAATTCTCCTCCTATATTGTTGGTCCTGGGAAACTGAAGGTGGTCTCTTTATGATTTTTTGGAAATGTGTACCCATGCCAGCCTGAAAAGAAAACATTTTACAAGTGAGTCTGGATCACTCCTCCTGCCGCCATCAAAAGAGCAAATAAGATGTGTCACCAGCAGAGGGGAAAACATGGCCCACATATGGAAAGAGGTCCTGAAGTTTGGTATTTGGAATTATGTCCTTTGGTCTCAGGCAGAAGGCCCAGCAGCTCTAGGAAGTCAGTCTCAGGCCTAACCTTTCTATTTCAAGTAAAGGGATCAGGATTAGCTCACACAAGGTAGGCCACTTACTGATAAAGAATAAATGCACAATAAATCTGGGCATTCCAACAGATGACAAGAGTAGGCACTCCTACATTTTCAGAATGAGAGGTGAAATTCTTCCAACACCTGAATTGTCAGCAGTATTCATAACAAAAGTAACAACTTTCTCATATCTACCTGCTTCTCCTCTTGTAGGATCGATGCCAAATCTTTACATTTAAGGTAAAATAACTTACTGGTGATATTAAGGCAAACCTTGGTGGGGGGGAAGTTTTAAAGATAATAAACAGGTCATGATGATCTTCTACTTGCTGAGGAACTTCCCTATATGCTTTCCTTGAAGGAGTCTAGGGATTGTGAGCTGTATTTATGTCACTTCTTTGTTTTGCTATTAACACCAGCTGGAGGGAGCTAGTTCCTTCTTCCCAATTAACTGCCACCTTGAGCTTTCACCTAGCAATCTGCATCTTTCATTTGCAAAAAAAAAAAAAAAAAGTAAAGAGGGCAAGAAGTCTAGAACTACTGACCTGGAAGAGTGAACCAATTTACAGACACAAAAAGGAAACGGTTTTATTTGTCTCAGAGATTATAACTGCAGAGTCACTGGGTACTGTGAAGACATGTCCCTTCCTAAAGTTCTGTTAATAGCAGCCGGAAACAGAAGCTCTGTGTTACCAGCCACCAAGAATATAGGATGTAAGAGCATTGAGAGTGACCAAAAAAGAATAAAATCTAAGCAAAGAAGGTAAGAGAAGAGAAACAGAAAGACGAGGATCGTATCAAGGAGAAGGAAGGAGAGGAGCAGTCAAGAAGTCAAGTTCATGATTTCTAGGGGGAGTCTAAGCTGAGCCACAGCAACCTTCAAGGGGAAATGTTGAAGGTCACAGGACTTCAGGGAGAAGGATGGGAAATGAACATTTACATAATACATCATTGCCCATCCCCTGGGCTGGAGGCAGTCTCCAAAAAAGAGAGTACAAGAGATAACCCTCCTTGACTCAGACCCCCACTCTCAGATGAGGCTGCAGTCTCACCAAAGTAAAGATCTGTCCAATTAGATTCAACCTGGGGATCTCGATGGAATTCCTAGGCAGGGGTGGTTTCTAGAAGCACAAGTATTCGACACGGCTTTGGGGATAGTCTGTGGAAATGTAAATTGTGGTCAGTGTATTGCAGACAAGTATCTGAAACATAAAATCCCCAGATTTGTCCAAATCATAAGCTTGTTTCTAGAGGGAAGGAGGAGAACAAGAATGACGAGAAGGAAGAAAACAGGAGAGAGACCCAGTTCTCCAGCAGCTGCAAGGGCTTCTCACAAGACTTCAGGTCAGCCCAAACCAGATTGGAGCCTCTTGACTTCTCCAGGGTTGTACAAACTGACTGATCACCCTGGACAGCAACCCCTTACTGCATGGTGAGCCGCTTCTAGTGCCTTCTCGGTGGCTGCTCAATGGAAAGTTTTGTCTACTTTGTAACCTACTCCAACAAATGATAACTCATAGGGACCAAAGGTGTGACTGAGTTCTTAGCCAATGCCCACAAATTAAGAATGAAAAGAAAGGATCCAAAGACCTCCTCAGAAAGAAGAAAGTGAGCTTCCAGACTTCTCTTTATACAGTGAGGAATTTCCTGTGAACGAATAACTACTTTTTCACCAAAGCAAGATACAGAGTGCCTAAAGAGGTGAAATGCTTTATAGGAGTAAAGCAGAATGGAGGGGAGAGAGAGCACCATTTTTTTTAAAGAAGATATACTCTTTTGTGGAAGGTAAGATCCCTTCTCAGCTAACTCTCAGAACTGAAATTATTACCCTAGGAGGTCAATGTTGGAGCAAAGACTTCGTGGCAATAATGGAGCCCTGGGAAATTGGGGAATTCTGCTTCAGCCCTTTTTAGGTAATACTTCTGTGTGTGTGGTCTCCAAGAACCACCTATTTAGTAGAGATCATCATTTCTGGGGATATTATCTGGGATATAAACTTGAACTCAACTACAGAGTTTCCCAAATGTGTCAGCTAAGTAAGGGTAAGTTAGGCCATCAATGGGAACTTGAACTTAGCAGGGTCGGTCTAGGAAACACACAAATGTCTCACATTCTTTTTTCTCCTTGGCATCAAAATTAGGAATGTCGATTCTGTCACCTATGAGAGAAGAAAGTGAAAAGCATTGTCTAACTTCAACCCACATGAGAGTTTGCTCCCTGTTGACAAACAAAATAACTGAAAAGGGAAGAATTAGGAGCCAGTCTCTCAGCTCGGCAAGCTGACACAGAGAGCAGGAAAGGTTCAGAGATTCCATGTTGAATACAAGGTCCAACTTAGGGTCTTGACATATGCCCAGAATTGGCCTCTAAATTTGAGCCCTCGCCCTCTTTAGACTTTTTTTCCCATTCTTGGCCCTCAAGACTACTAAAGTAGCTTCTTTCTTTCCTCTAAGAACCCTAGGTTGCACCACAATTGGGATAGGTGCAGAGGGACCAGCTAACACAGAATTTCTGAAGTACCTGTCCTGGAACACTACCCAACCCTAACCCAGAGAGTCAGGCTTCTGTAGCAGCCAAGTCCATGCTTGAGTCTCCCTTGGGTATCCATGTATAATGGGGCTCCTTCTACATTTTTCTTTGGCTCTGAGAGGCTCTGGTAGTGGAAAGGGATTTGTTTCCATGATTTTAAAAAGTTACAGGGGGCAGCTTTTAGTCCAGTATTTGAGGAAGAAATGGCCCGAGTTGGAGTTGTCCAACAGAAGACTGAAAAAAAAGAAAAAGAGGGTCATGAGAAAAGGACTCAAGCAAGAGGGGAAATAACCATCATGGAGATTAAGAAATTATTTTTGCCTTGGGCTATTGGTTTGTATCACTGAGTTCTGAATTACCAAGCCTCTATGTAGCATGAACCATGTCTTATCTGTTACCTCCCAGTGGAATTCTTGAAGTGTCTTAACTAATTTGTTCATGGTTGCATGTCCAGTGGACAGGCCCTTAGAAGTTGCTGCACAGAACTATTATCCCTGAAAGGTCCCAGCCTGTCCTGTGAACAGAAACAGTTTTCAGTAAAAAGGCTCCAAGGAAACTTCTGATTCTTTCAGGCTTGATAGAAGAAGGATTTCACCCACAAGTCCAAAGGCTCAACAGAGAAAGGAGGGCAGAGTGTGTGTATTCAGGCCAACTTGAATCCAAGCTCCCAGAAGTATAAAATAAAATAATAATTCTTTTTTTAAAAGGAGGGGAAACCCATTATAACAGAAAACTTGAAAAGAGTAGGAGCGGGGAATAGAGGTGAGAAGCCTATTACACTTGGGGTTATTCTTAGTTTCTGGAAAAAGCTCACCAACAACCCTATTTTCCTAGATTCCAAATAAGGGACATTGCTCTACATATTATAAAGCTTGTTATATTTTCCTGAGGGATCAAACTTCTAGGGCAACTGACCTTGAAATAAAGTCCCTTTCAAGGGAGCAGGTTGTAATGGGGAAGGTAAGGGTGAGGTCATGGATCACTCACAAAGGAAGAGAGTACAGAAAAGGAAAACTGAGCAAAGGGAAATCTGGGTGCTTGGAAGACATATTTCTCCTCAATTTCACACAGACAATAATCAAATGGTCACCAAATAAGTTGCTTTCTTATGCCAGAACTGCATTTGTGAAACTAATAAAAGGCCACAGGTTAGAATTGTCATAGGAGGCCCAAATTTTGTTGTCTTTGGCCTTCTCTCCCTCGATGAATATCCCAGCCCCTGGGGGCTGCCTGCAAAATTGATAAACTTGTTCTCTTGAAGAACAGTGAGCACCAATCTTCAAAGTTCTCAAAGATAAGCAAGTCCAACTGAGAAAAAAAAAAGAACAATGGGCTATAGGTCATATCAAACTCCTTGATGGTATCTAGATGTTTAATCAGCCAAAGGTCATGAGGAGCTTTGATCATCAGGGATTCCCTGTAGTGCATCATTGCACACAAGATTTGCAGCTTCCCCCATTGTTCCCATAAACAACATAAACCTAAGACTGTTTGAGGTATTTTTCAGACTCTACCTTCGTGTAGACCATCTGACACCCACCGGACCAGTGACCCATGAACCTCACCCAGAAGCTGACTCTGCACATGAATACAATCTCAATACCTCTACAATTTCATCCCCAACCAATCAGCAGACCCAATTCCCCAGCTCTCCACCCAACAAAGTACCCTTAAGAAAATCCTAGCCCCTGAGTTCTCAGCGTGGTCAATTTGAGAAATAATCTCCCATCCTCCTGCCTGGCTGCCCTGTGATTATTCAACTCTCTACTACCACAACTGCTGTCTCCGTGTGTCAGTTTCTCTGTGCAGCATCCTTTTATAAAAGTCCACGAGATTGCAACAATGTTTTTAAACTTAAAGATCATCAAATACTATAAATTATTATTACCCTGAAAAAGATACATCTAGTCGAGGTATCTTTTCAATTCCTATTCACAAGCTAGGGCTCTGCTCAGGCACCTATGTAGAGAGGATCCTATTACTTAGTACATCAAATCTAAACACCTTTAACTTCAACGTCATTTTTTCTCATTTCCCCTTTGCTCTCCTTGACTCTTCCTTTTCTCTTGCATATTTTATCTTTCTGCAGAAATAAAACAAATTTCCTTCTCTCCTTTTCCTTTCTAGTCAAATTATTTACCGCATTAAGTCCCTTTCCTCACCCCAGACCAAATCAAACTATCCCAAGTCCAACCTCAATCATGCCTTGGCTGGGCATGTTTTGGCTCAGCCTATAACACAGCACTTTGGGAGGCCGAGGAGAGAGGACTGCCTGAGACCGGGGGTTCGAGACATGCCTGGGCAACTTGGTGAGACCTTGTCTACTGCAATAAATCACAAAAAACTAGCCGGGCGTGGTGGCGTGTGTCTATAGTTCCAGCATCTCCGAAGGCTGAAGTGGAAGGATCACCTAAGCCCAGCAGGTCGAGGTTGTGGTGGCCATGAGTGTGCTGCTGCACTCCAACCTCGGTGATAAGAGTTGGACTCCAACTTTTAAAAAGAATCATCCTTCCTCTGGTTTCCCCAAGTATTTCATTGATACCACCAAACTCAGCACCCCTTTTGAGTGCTCCTATTCTCGCCTCATTCCTGGGAGGCTCACCCACAGCAAGGAGGTGGGTTTAGGATAAGAACAGATGCACTCAAGTCTTTTCTCAGCCAGTTTAAGTTGTACTAGGACAGGAACTGAACCCAAAGTTGCACTTCATTATAGAGTATGGAAAAGATGACCATCCACCAAATGCATTGAGACAGGAGGTGCACAGGCCCACCTCCTCCATAAGAGAGATGCCAAATATCTGCAGAAGCATATTTAGAACATGGCTAAATCACAATGGCTCCCCAGGATAATGACCTCCAAAACAGTCACATGAAACCAAATGGGATCAAGCTGGTGAAGTCACTGAGTGATAAAGTCATTGAGTAATAAATTTACTGGGTTTATGCCATCTAGTCATGAAAATAAAACACTAAAAACAAAGGAACACATTTTTAGTAACTACTCTTCCTTGACATATGCTTGAACTTGTAATTTTTTATTTAATAAGTTTTCAGTAGGTGCTGGGGGTGGGCAGTGTTGAGGGCATTCTTATTACCCAACATCCATTTCTTAGACCATTGGTTCCCAAACTGTGCTGGGAGAACCTAGACTCAAGTTAGTCTACATTTAACTGTATCGCATTATTGGTCTCCCGCCAACAACCAAAATAAAACCACTCTAATCTCATTCATAGGGAAATGTCTGTTAGAATTTCTAACCCAGAATGTCAACCAAAGGACATGACTGTCCAGCCTTCTGTGAGGTTATTTTTAACAGTGAAAAGTCTTCAAAACGATGCCACTTTGCCTCTATCTAACCCTTAAGCCTGTCCACAAACAGATCCACAGTCTCCCTTTGCTATACTGCCAACTGGCCTGTGGACAAAAGTCTTTCTTGGAGTCCACAACTGGAGAGCGCTAAGCTATGTAATTTTACGACCCTATAGAAGGCAGATGTGGCCATTTTTCATCTGCCCTGAATTTAACAATGCTTTACTTGGAATTTTTAAAAATAAATTATTAAAATGTCCTCAAACTTATGCACCAGAAAAGTGATTATATGCATATCTAGGTTTAAAAGGGTGATTTCTGCTTGTAGTAGTCTGCACAGCAATAAAGCTGCACAGGTCCACTGGTAGGCAAGTTAGCAACAGTGGAGCAATTAATTCATTTTCCTCTACAGCATAGCCGCCATCACCTCCAACACACAGCAGTGGTTGTGCATCTTAGAGATCACCCTGGAAGCATAAAGTAGAAGGTCTACTTGGGGGGGCCCAAAAAGTAATTCTTCCATCAACCAAGAAAGAATGTGCTCCACATTTGTGGTTATACCATGATATAAATGATAGGAAGTAAAGCACATATTGGATATATGTAGCTTCAGATACCTAATCAGTTATTCTGTCAATACAGAAAAGGGCAGAAAATCCCAATTCAAGATTTTGCATTTAGCAAAAAAAAGAAGAGAAAAGAAACACATACCAACCCTCCCACATAGATGCATGAAGCCTTCCTTTGGGCATATTCACACAAATGTGCTTCTCCTAGCTATGTGTTTTGCCAATATCAGCAGTAGTTTCAAATTACTTCCTAGATTTATTCAAAATGCACCTCTTTGCCCCAGACATAAAAGTGAGTGGATAAAATACAAATATAGCAATTAAATTCCATTCCTACCACAACCTTGTTTAAAAACGCACATAAAGAAATTTTTTTTAAATGTTCACTAGGGAAAAGCAATCCCAAAAGGTCAGTTGCAAGGTAATATTCATATAGCTGTTATTTAACAAAAATTTAAGGCTAGGGAGAATATTCAAGTGTTGTATTAAACTAAATCAATTCCTTTCTTTCTCTCCACCTATAAATGAAGTATAGGAAATATGAAAAATTTTCTCCCTAATATGTGATAGCAAGTTTAAATTGTCTTGTGCCAATTTTTTGTAGACACATAGCATGTGATATCCAAATGAGATCATTCTGCTGATCTCTTCAACAGACACCATGCTGCATTATCTTTTTTAGTTCCTTCTTTTCTACTGCTAAGTTTTGTCTAGTCATAGTGGCCATAGTTTTTATTCTGATACCACTTATAAAACCAGTGAATCTACTCTGAGTTTACAAGGAGATCAAGAGTGAAGACCAGAAAAATATCATGCAAGAAACATGGACTATCTAAACATACAATTGTTTATTCAGCTCACAGAAGAATAAAAAGGCTAATTTTTTCTTTTTTTCTTTTTTTTTGAGTTGGAGTCTCACTCTGTCTCCCAGACTGGAGTGCAGTGGCCCCTCCCGGCCACTGCAGCCTCGACCTGCTGGGCTCCGGCGATCCTTCCGCCTCAGCCTTCCAGATAGCCGGAATTACAGGCATGCGCTACCACGCCCGGCTGATTTTTTGATTTATTGTAGAGATGAGGTCTCACTGCCCAGGTGGGTCTCGAACCCGC
>NW_007245880.1:25446-32557 GCF_000164805.1 Carlito syrichta
GCTGATTTTTTGATTTATTGTAGAGATGAGGTCTCACTGCCCAGGTGGGTCTCGAACCCGCAGGCTCAGACAATCCACTCACCTCAGCCTCCTAAAGGCGCGGGATTACAGGCTGAGCCACCAAGTCTGGCTAAAAAGGCTAATTTTATTCTTGTTCACCTTGTTCTTTCTCCTTATTCTGATATGCTTTTCAGAAAGCACTAAAGAGAGATGTTTCTGTCTCTCTTCCCTCCTTCCCTCCCTCCCTTTCTCTCTCCATCTCCCTTTCTCCATCCCTCTCCTCCCTTCCCATCATCTCTCTCACAGACAAACACCAAAAGTGTACACAATATGAACCCATACCCAAGGATATATGACCTCCACAAAGAGGCACACAGTCCTATACACAACCTTTAACTGCTTCCAAAAACTGGAATTCTTGTCCAAACTGAGGATCAATCTCTGAGAAAACAGTATTTCTTAATGAACCAGAACCAAGAGTAAAATAAACTTGTGAAAAGTATAGAGAAGCCTCCATAAGAACATGGTGGAGACACCAGAAAAGGAGCAGAGGGGTACGGTAGTAAATATGTTCTTAGAAAAAGGACTCAGTCAGCAGCAGGGTAGGCCTTATAAGGGAGGCTAGGATGTGTGGGGCCAGACTGGGCACGGGAGGAAAACACAGTACAAGAATTCCCCCAGCAGTAGGCAATGGGCAGAAATATAGCCAGGCAGGTGAACACATGAGGGGCTCAGGGGTCAGCTGCAGAAGAAGGAATCAGAAAATGGAACAGAATACTACATCATGGGAGACTGGCAGTCTGGACAAATTTCTGGTAGCAGAGTGACCAGGCAGCAAGGGATGGACACTAGTCATGAGGACTGAAGCCAAAGGTCAGGACTCCATATACAAGAGGATGAGAAGATTCTGGCAGATTTTGTGGTAATGGGAAACATGAAGGGTACACAAAGATATAGGGACAAAACATTGACCTGTTATTAGACTGTAGGTCCAAGGCATGGGTAATGGGAGGAACACAACAAGCCACCTACTCTTAGCAGTAGTTGACCTGAGGTTGAACTTCTCTAATACAATGGTCAGGCGCGGTGGTTCAGCCTGTAATCCCAGCACTTTGGGAGGCCAAGGCAGAAGATTGCCTGAGCCCATGGGTTTGAGACAAGCCTGGAAAACTTGATGAGACCTCGTCTCTACAATAAATCATAAAAATTAGCTGGGCGCGGTGGCGTGCGTCTGTAGTTCCAGCTACTTGGAAGGCTGAGGTGGAAAGATCGCCTGAGACCACGAGGTCGAGGCTGCGGTGGCCATGATCATGCCATTGCACTCTAGCGTGAATAACAAGAGTGAGACTTCAACTTAAAAAACAAAAACAAAAAAAGAAAACAGTCATTTTAGGCTAAATCATCAAGGCTAAAGGACAATGAAGGGGTTACTAAAATAATGACTGCATAATTGACAGGACTCTCCACTGAAAAAAATTACCCAGAGCATAATATCTGCTAGAATAGTCCCTCCCATTCATCCCCATTCATCTTTTTAATACTTATATGCAGCATATATTTATTGAAGGGCTGTGATGTACCAGATACTGTGCTGAATATCCTATCCTGATCAACACACAAACCCTGCTTTCAAGATGTGGATGGCCTGATAAGATGGGAGGAGGGAGCTTCCTGTTCTTTATTATGTCTCTCTCTGATGCTGCTTTTATAAGATTAACCCCCAGAATTGCCCCCTCTGCTTCTGAAATGGGAATGTTTAGACCTAATGGTGCTTTAGGAAGGAGGAGAGACATCTCATATCAGACCCTAACCTCAGCTCCTTCCCTTGAATAATACCTTTGAGAGAGTAAGGGATGGAGAGCCCTAAAGCTAAAGGTATCATCACCTAGTCATAGCCACCACTGTTTGAGACAGTCCCGTGGTCTTTCAGGAAGAAGCATGACCTCACTGGTTCCCAGGTAGAAGCTAGGCACAGGCTGTCAAGGGTCAGTTATGCATAAACTTGTTTCACTTTAGGGCACAGTAGACACAAAGCAGACCAGGATTGGGTAAAAAATGCAGAATAAGCCATGTGGTCGCTGTATGGAGAGAATTTCAAGGAGGGTGGCTGAAAGGCAAAAAGAGTTAAAAAGGATCAGTTTCTTTAAAATGATAAACCTGTCGAATTTTAAGACACTGATTTACAGTCGATGACCATTTGGGGGGCTATGGTTCCAAATGTCTCTTGTTTTACTGTTTGTCATGAGCCGTGTTCCTTTCAGCAACACGCTTTTGGCCACAAAGTTACTAGCCAGTAAAAAAAAAATGTTCTTTTTGCAATAAGTATTTTCAAACCCTTCTCAATTCACTTTATGCTTTTTGTTTCCTAAACGGGGGGTGAAAATGTTTCTGCGGTTAAAGTTATCATAAAAACTGAAGCCATGTTAGGATATAAATCTGGCACTTGTAATCTTATTTGCTGTAAGAATTTTCACAAAATCCAGGCTCAATTCAAAATCCCAAGTAAGGGAATGCCATAGTCAAGAAACCATTCTTCTCTCTGCTACTGTCATATAGAAAGAAGGCTGTTTCTCTGCAATCCTTAGCACCTAAATTCGTGAAATTAAGGGGTTTATTTCCAGGGCACTAGTGAAACCATTACTTTAAAGAAAAATTATTTCCAGCAAGAAAGACTACCTAAAATCTTTACAGATAAGCCAGTTTTATCATCATTCACAGAAGAAATCTGTTCATTTCTGTCACAATGCTTTTGCTGTTTGCTCCCATGTTATGGAAAGCCCTCTGTCCTGGTTTCCTGCTGACCAAATCCTATTTCTACCTTCAAGGCCTAGTTTAAGGTCCACGTTCTCCTAAAAACTTCTCTTGGTCTTCACCAGCCAGCCCTTCCCCTCTGACCGCCATCCCCAAACACCCTCATATTTATCTCTCGCACCAGGTGACATCGCATGATATAGTGCTCATTGCAAAAAAGCGCTAGAGGTTCACTGAAAGAACTTGATTGAGTTCTCTGATCCCTGACTACAGAAGTAGCAAGGTGCAGTTGAGTCCATGTGGTTTAGGGGAAAACTGACCTGCTTATAACTGAGTAACTTATACTACTTACTAGCTATGTGGCTGTCCTTCCCTGAGCCTCAGTTTCTCATTTGAAAATTTCTTGGAGTCGTTGCACAGCAAAAATTGGGTTGGGTGGCAGCCACTTTCCAAAGCACTGGAGCTACGAAAATGACTATGATAAAGGCTTTTGTCTTGAAAATATTCAGTGTGTGGATAGGTGATTTGCAGTAGCTTCAGGTTCTCTGAGGGAAATGGCTAAGTGGCATTTGGGAAATAGTAAGCAGGAAATCGTATGGGGAGAAATTGGAGGGGGAGGAACTGGAGTCTGAATTGTAGGCATGTGCTGGAGGCTAGAAAAGGGTATAGGAGAAGGAATGGAGATGGCAAAAAAATTTAAGAGACATTCCAGATGGAATAAAATTACAGGCCTTGGTTCATTTCATACTTAAGATGATAAAGGAGACTGGTGAAGAATCGTGACTCAAGTTTCTCACCAAGGAGACAGGTGTAGACATTGACAGAAATGGAGAAACTCGGGAAAAGAGCTGGTTTGGGTGATGGGAGAGATCAGCCTCACCAGAGACTACAGGTGCTCATAGCAAAGCCCAACACATTCTTATTTCACAACTCCACTGAGTCCTTTTTTCTCTCCCTACCCTTGCCCATCTTGGTTTTTATCTATAGAAAGTTCAGTGGTAAGTTGAACAGTCAACTAGATTTGCTGGACTTCAACAAACAGTATGTACCACCAACAAAAAATACAGTGCCCTCCCCACCCCATGAATCTTATGCATTGCCCCTACTTGAATTTTAAAGCTAAAATGATTTTAGCCTAAAATAGTCCACGTCCTTTCTCTTGACCATTCCTCCAAGATCACAAATATCCAACTATCCTCTGAAGCTGCCCAGGCAAAGATAGACAGCCCAGTCTGCTCCAGTTGGAAGTGGCACTTGCACATTCTAAGCCAGTAACTGCCACCCTGAGCAATCAACGATGGCCTACTCTGGGACCCCGACCCTTGCTGGTCACAGAGCATGCTCACTGCAGACCAAGAAGGTGATTCTTTAAATAGTCCTTAATGTATACAGACCCCCAAAATGTAAATGTATGCATTTCCTCTGATCCAACAATTCTAGACATTTATACTAAGGAAATAATCAGAAGTGAACATAAATATTTGGCTGAAAACTTATCTATTGAGGCATCCCTTTAGATGGAAAAAAACCACAAAAGTACACCTTCAATCTGAATGCAAAAAAATAAGGGGATGTTTAAATAAATTGCCACGTTTCCACATAATGGAATATTACACAAACATTTACAAAGTTGTAAAGGGGTTTTAATGATATGGGGGAAATGTTTGAAATACATTTTAATTAGTGAAAAAGACAGTAGAACTACATGTAATTTTGTTCTTGATTTTGTAAACTCCATACACACATATAAACAGATATATACATATGTATATACACACACTCTCATATGCACACATACACACGCATACCCAAAGAAAAATAACTTGGAAGATATAACTATTGTTATCTCGTCGGAGAAATAAAAGATAATTTTTATTTTCCTCTTTGTGTCTTTCTGTGTTTTCCAATTATCTTTCAAAATCTTTTGCAATTAAGAAAAATATATTAAAATAAAGAGAAATTGGCCATTAAATGGGCCATGACTTGGGGAGAAGAAACCTCTGAGGTTGACAAGTATGCCATAGAATATTTATTCCTTTAATACTAAGAAGATTTTGTCTGTTCGTTTGTTTGAACCCTGAGATGATCAGTCTTTCTATCTCTTCTGATAGGATACCCAGAGCTCACTCACCCTAATCTCTGCCCACACCCCACTGTAAACACATACACACAAACACATATCCTAGGGTACATATGCCCTGGAGAAAATTCTGTCTGCCTTCTTTATCTTGCTTTATTAGCCCCATTGCCAGCAGGTACCTCCAATTTTGTGCTGCATTAAATTGATCAGTATATTTTTAAATTAATTCGTTGAATGTCTACTAGAAAGTACAGCTGTGCAATTGTAGCTGTATATTTGACTCACTCTTTCCCCACCTGCCTCTGCCTTCATTTTTCTTGCACTGCAAACCCTTTCGTTCATTTTAATAGCTTTCAGGAAATAGTATTGTATTTTATGGGAGTCGTGATGAGATGTCTAAGTTGTTTCAACCTAAGACTCCAAGATTCGAATAAATCAGGAAAAAGTTTGGGAAATCGCTATTTATTTATTCTGTGGTCCCCATTTAACTTTTCTAGGCAGAATGTTCTCTGCTCTTTAAAAATGTATTCACTTCTAAACGAGGGCAAGAATTTCATTTTCTTAGGTCACCTAGCCCAATTCAATATTCTTTGTTGCTATGCTCAATTATAAAATGAAAAATTGGAAGAAAACCCAATTTTGTTATATAATACAGTCACATGAGCTAGGTTATAAGATATTATTCACCATGTCCTTCTAATCAAGTTTTCAAGCTTTTTAAAAAATAGCTCAACAATACTTAATTTTGTTAGTTGAACACACTCTCTGGACGATTTCTTTCTTGAAATGTAAATGGTCTTTTTTTTCTTTTTTCTTTTTTTTTTTTTTTTAGTTGAAGTCTCACTCTGTCTCCCAGGCTGGAGTGCAGTAGCACGCTCATAGCCACAGCAACCTCGATCTGCTGGGTCCAGACAGTCCTTCTGCCTCAGCCTTCCAAGTAGCTGGAACTGCAGGCATGCACCACCACACCCGGTTAATTTCTTGATTTATTATAGAGATGAGGTCTCCTCAAGTTGCCCAGGCTGGTCTCAAACCTGTGGGCTCAAGCAATCCTCTCACCTCAGCCTCCCAAAATGCTAGGATTATAGGAATGAGCCACTGCGCCTGGCCACTAAGGGCTTCCTAACAGGTGAATATTACATCTGAAGTTATGTTGCAGGAGTAGGGAAACACAGGCTCTTTTATTTAGGGCCTTTTATACATCACTATATATATGGTTTATAGAGGACTTAAGGAGATATAGCTTGCACGTGTGCCTTCTCCCATACACATAAGCACACACACACACACACACACACACACACACACACATACACACACACACACACAGAACCCATCTTTAGGTAGAGTAAAATTCTTTTCTAAAACAAGGATTAAGGCAACAAATGCAAACTTTAAAATGTTTAGCCTATAATTTTCATTAATTACTGTCTCCTATACAGAGTGCTGCTGGGAAATTAAAACATAAAAGCAATGCTTTTTTGTGCCTTGTATTTATCGAGCAAGAAGAAGAAATGGAATAATAAGATATACACTAAGGAAAAGCTCCCTGTTCATAATATATTAAAGGCATTATTTTCAACGTGCTTCTTGGCTCCTCGTGGGCCAGCCCTTTCCCTGAACAAAGAATAAGCACAGCCTACGTGCCTATAAATATTCTTCAGATTTCGCCTACAGTCCTCCACGTTCCAGATCTGCTTTTCCACAACTGTTTTCTTTTAAATAGTTAGCATCATTTGGTATTTGAAGAAAAAAATCATGTCATACTGAGACAATGAAGTTTTGGATTTCTAAAATTCAAATGAAGAATAAATGTGTTGGCAATAGAAGAAGGGTTATCTGTGGTATGAGTTTTCAAAGATTCTTGTCTGAAAGCTATGAACTAATTATAACTGATTTCTACCTAGGTTCATTTATCTTTTCCCCTGTATTTCTGTTATACTCTAAACCAGAAACATTGTATAGATGGAATAAATCTGAATTACATGAAGTAAAAGCATTATGTAATTAAAGTGCTTGAGAAATTGCAAGGACATCCTAACCTTCTCCAAAAGTGTTCATCACTTTCCCCAAGTCCCTGATACCATGTCCTTCCATGTTCACCTCACTTTGCATCTTTATAGTGGCTACTCACATTTTCTAAGCATTTCTGTCTAATCTTTCTTTTGGCCAGATGACTTAAAGCCACATGACATGGTGCTATTTTTCATTCCTGAGGAAAATAACGATTTTATATGTTGCTACAAACTTTTTTTTTTTTTCTTTTTTTTTTTTTTTTTT
>NW_007245880.1:32577-37335 GCF_000164805.1 Carlito syrichta
CGATCCTTCCACCTCAGCCTTCCAAGTAGCCGGAATTACAGGCATGCGCTACGATGCCCGGCTGATTTTTTTATTTATTGTAGAGAGGAGGTCTCGCTGCCCAGGCGGGTCTCGAACCCGCGGGCTCAGACAATCCCCTCACCTCAGCCTCCCAAAGGCGCGGGATTACAGGCTGAGCCACCAAGCCCGGCTGCTACAAACTTTTACAACATCTTTGTGCCCTGGTTTTTTTTTTTTAGCAGATCCTTAATATTTTTCTGTTCTTTGTCGAGTTACAACTTCTCCCTGGCATCAAGACCTTTCCCAATTCTGCAGAAGAATCTGCCTCCTTCTGAAGCAGTCACCTGCGCATTTTTGTTTCCATGTATTGGTATTATTGTCCTTCACTAAGTCTTCCTTGAAGGCACGTTGTGAAGAGAATACACACTGAATCCCAACAAGCCTCTTTCTTCACAGATCATGAAGCACTGCAAAGAGTTTGAGAATCTGAAAGAGCTGGGATCTATCAAATCTTTACAGCATGGGCAAACTAAATAGCCTTTCTAAACCTCAGTGTCCTCATCTGTAAAATGGGGGTTCCAACAAGTATTTCACAGTGCTGCTGCCAAGATTCAACGAGATTACGCCTCTCAAAAGATCAATACACTTCCTGAAATCTCATAAATATTCTTTCTTAACCCCTCTTTATCCTCATTAAATTTTTAATCAAATATCAATGTCTTCTTTACTAAAAGTTTGGTCACATGCAAACATTTCAAACTTGAATTCCGCACTTTTCCTGAGCAAGACAATCAGTATATACCAATATCAATTTGGCATAACCATGTACAAATGTAATATTTAATGTAAAAGTAGGTTACAAGAAGCAAAGGATCAGAAATTGTAATAAAGTAGAGGAGGGGTAAAATTCGAGTGGAATTCAGGACCTAAATTGAGCTGTCTGAATCTATTGTTTATATGTGGGCTTAATTTTACCAGAACTGCTTGTTCAGCTTAACATAAATCTAGGGGGGAAAAAGCCACTTTTCATGTGAAGAAATATGAACTGGAATTCAGAGATACAGCAAGAAAAAAAGTTCAGCTCTCATCTGTCTACATGAGCAAAATTATTTCACTAATGTTCTTTCTGATTCATGGTTTCTACTTTGTGACAGTTTTAGATGGCGTCCACAAAAACTAAAAGGTCTCTCTTGTAGCAGAAGAGTATGAACAGCTTGTTCCTCATTTTGGGTGAGGGATGGCAACTGAGTTACTGGTGTCACCAAAAATGGGATATTGCTGGGTTTGCAAGTTCGCCCCCTCAACACCCTCTTAAATGGAGATGGAACCAATATATTCAGAGACCTCTCCAAAAGCAGCAGAGTATACTGATTCTTGCTGATAAGTGCTGTGAGTCACTTTACTTTAGAACCTTGAGTTCTCAGTTTAGGAAATACAGACGTGACTTAGGGAGACAATTCATTCAACGGGATGCTGTACATTATCCTCACCACACCCTGCCTACCTTCTTTTTATATTCTAACTATTAAAAGAAGAAGAAGAGAAGGAAAATTGAATACACTTCTAATTCTGTGGCAGCCTTCCCCCAAGCTGGGAATACATATTCTTTGTGAAAAGGCCATCTCTACTATAGGGAAGTTTTCCCAACTGCCTGTGCCTGGCAGAATTCCCAAAGGAAGGAATGGGAAGTTTATTCCCTCCTGAAGCAGCTAGTTCCTGAGAATGTTCTACGGAACCATCATTTGTTATTGTGATCCATAGCCTACTTATGATTTGGGCCACCAGCTTCGGTTTTGCCTCACTGAGTTGCACAAAAGAGGAATGTTTCTTCTCTATCACAGTTCTTCAAAGTCTTGAAGTTTCCTCTTAGGTTTATTTTGTTCTCTATTCAACAGGACTTCCTCATTCCTTAGAGCTGTTCCATTCAGAAAACATCACACTTCTGCACAACTACACTATAGTATTTATGTTTTGAATCACACCAAAAAGTGTCTATCTGAATAGGATAGACAGTCCTAATCCTTTCTCCTTTATAAATATTGGTTTATAGTGCAGTTGAAGTGTAAATTCGTTTGCACCTGTCCAACAAGAAAACAAATGCCGGAAATATTTTCCAAAAGAATCAACTTTCATAGAGTTAAACTTTATCCTCATTGGCAGATATTCACAAAGGAAATGGTCTTTCCTTACTTGATATGCACACCTCCAATATATAAACCTATTCCTTAGGTCAGATAAGTCAGTAGGTTAGCAATAAGGAGTTGCATTTCTAAGTGGGGTCTGTAAAATAATTCAGTGCAGTGAGAAAGTCTAGTTCTATCAAAGATGAGCTTAAGCCACTGAGCTATACATTCAATGCAACTGTTGTAAATTAATCGTTTCCCATCAAAAATGATAAATTTTATTGAGTGGCATCATAGATTTCAAAGCCAGATGTGCTGTGTATTCATGTGATAACAGAAGATGAATGTTTTCTGCATATATCATCCTGAATTTGGTTCCTCATGAAATACAACATTTTTCCCTTTGCTTTTGAGTTTGCCAAAACCAAAATACATAATCAATTATTTAAGAGAAGAAGCAGATTTTGAGTTATTATTCACTAAATATTGCTTTCTTTATTACATATGCCCGACTTTTTCTAGTCCTTAAGTCAAGACACTTTGTAGTCTGACCTAAGCTATAAAGTGGAAATTTTAGATACCACCATATAGCTACTAAAAAAGCAAAGAGGGGCCTTGCTTCCTGAAAACAATTTGGAGCATTAATTTTCCACAAACTTCCCATCAGATGTCATAAAATTCAACACACTGTGCAGATGGGAAAGACTGACTATTGAAACAATTAACTATTATGAGTCATTTCCTCAATCTGCTTTTGTTTTAGCCAATATGTCAAGCGGTGACAGACACTTTTCAATTTCACAAGCTCTACTGTCTTCTTGGAAATAGCATCATACAATTGACATAGCTCAGCTTGATAAATCTGCCAGACTAATAGTGGGGCCGCTTTCCTTCCACTTTTCAATGCCAAAATCCAAAGACATTATGCAGAACCTATTCAACGAGAAGAGCACAACGTTCCATTTTATTCTACGTGAATACTCCCACTTGATCACCTGCTGGCTCTTAGTTTCCCAATCTCTTTGAATTGAGGCTAAAATGAACAAGGTGAAAATTTCATTTATTCAGTCTCCACTATCTAAAATAAAGGTCATCATGGAGCCTGAGTTTTTCTGAAGTTTGCCACTTGGTTCTGAAAGTATACTACTTTAGATGACCTAGTTCACCACTTACCACTTCAGATGACTTTCAGATCATTAAAGGCCACTTGTCATAATCTAAAACATCATCTAATCTTGGATGTATGACTTTACTATTCATGTGCAACATGTTATTTGCATGTCTAAGAAAGATGAGGACAAAACCGTGGTAGTTGTCCCACGGCAATCTCGTTGTAATTAGGAAAAAAGATTCCCAGGCAGCTTCTCCAGCACAAGTTTCCAACTCACTCACGATTCCTTTATCACCTTTATTTTCATGGCATATAGCTCACCACCTTCTAGAATTCATCTCTGACTGACTCTGGAGAAAAGTACAGTAAGGCCCAGGAACCAAGCCAAGGTTCACACTCTAAGGTCAGAGAGGAGTCAAGAGATCTGAGTCAGCTGCAGCTGCCAGCTTCAGGCAAATGAAGAGTGACCATTCTGGACATATAAAGGCAACAGCTGACGCCAAATTGGACAGAACAGAGCAGCTAGTATACAGGAAGAATCCAATAGCTAGGACTCTAGAAGTCATCAGGAAATCTGTCCAAACTTGGCAGGATCCCAGTCAGCAAAAAGCACACAACCCCACTGACTAGATGCACTTTAAATTCATGACCACCAACCTCAAATGGGCTTTCAATGTTCCTGCAATCGTACCACACTTTCCTAGCACATTCACTCTTCCATTCTCATAGACAATTTTTCACAATTCCCTCTTCTCAGACCTCTCCAACACAGCCTTTCCCATCATTCTGATGACCTCCTTCACTTAAAGAAATGGAAGCAGGTCAGGCGTGGTGGCTCAACCTGTAATCCCAGCACTTTAGGAGGCGGAGGTGAGAGGACTCCCTAAGCTCAGGGGTTCAAGACCAGCCTGAGCAACATGGTGAGACCTCGTCTCTACAATAAATTAAAAAATTAGCCAGGCGTGGTGGCACATGCCTGTGGTTCCAGCTACTTGGAAGGCTGAGGCAGGAGGATCACCTGAGCCCGGTAGGTCAAGTCTGTAGTGGCCGTGAGTGTGCCACTGCACCGCAGCCTAGGTGACAGAGTAAGACTCTGGCTCAACAAAAAGAAAGAAAGAAAGAAAGAAACTGAAGCAACCAGAAGAGAACCTCCATGGCTTTCTACCACCATCTCTACTAGCCCACAAATATCTATCTTCATATAGTCTGGTTTTCCACCTGTGAACTTACTTTCCATATATCTGTCAAATGCTGATGCTTCCACTTGAGCACTTTTTAGATCTTTTGCCTTTTCAATATGAAATGAACTGAATGTTTGTGTCCACACAAAATTCATATATGGAAACCTTAACCCTCAAAATAATTATATTAAAAGATGAGGTAACCGGGCTCGGTGGCTCAGCCTGTAATCCCGCGCCTTTGGGAGGCTGAGGTGAGTGGATTGCCTGAGCCCGCGGGTTCGAGACCCACCTGGGCAGGCGAGACCTCATCTCTACAATAAATCAAAAAATCAACCGGGCGTGG
>NW_007245880.1:37355-60986 GCF_000164805.1 Carlito syrichta
CCAGTCTGGGTGACAGAGTGAGACTCCAACTCAAAAAAAATAAAAATAAAAAAAATAAAAGAGACCCCAAAGAGCTCTCTCATACTCTTTCTGCCAGGTGAATCAATGAAAAGGCAGACATCTGCAACTCAGAAGAGGGCCCTCACTAAAATCCAACTCTGCTGGCACCCCGACTTCCAGCCTCAAGAACTGAAAAAAAATGTATATTGTTTAAAAACCACCTAGTCTCTGGAACTTTGTTATAGTAGCCTAAACTGACTAAAACACAAGGATGTGGATCCATCAATTCACCTGCCCTTTTCTGTATCATCAAATTTCCCTTTCCACTGGGTTTTTTCCTTCTCATACAAATGTAATCTTAATTTTCCCATTGCAAAATAAAATTACACGTATACATGTTTGTATCACCTTTTAGAAACTAAAAAATTCTTGAAGATCATCTAGGCTGGTGGTTCTCAAACCTGAGTTACCATTAGAACCCCCTGGGTCTTTGACAAGAATACCAATGTCAGGACTCTTGCTCTTTCAGAGATTCTGATTTAGTTGGTATGGGGTATGACCTGGGCATCAGTATTTTGTGCTTTTCATGTGATTCTAATATGCATCCAAAGTTGAGAAACACTAATCTAGGCTAGATTCCTAGTTAAATGAGGTAATAAAAGTTCAGAGAGGTGAAGCAGTTCTTAATGGTAGAGCCAAGACAAAAATCCAGCACAGCTGATTCCCAGCTTAGTGTTCTTTTGACAACATCAGGCAATATGTCATACACACACACACAAATGTAATCACTGGCAAAGAACTGTGACTGGCACCATAAGTAATGAACTTGCTAATTGTTCATCTCCATGGAGGATATTGGCCTTTTAGTCTTCGGTCACAACAGGAGAGCTTAAAACCAAAATGCTGAGAAGGCAAGTGTAATAGGGAACATGAAGAAACGCCTGCCATGGTATCCACAAGCAGATGTTTCAGAAGTTTCGGGATAGTGAGGGACCCAGGGGAGGGTGCCAAGGAGCAGCATGAGGTACGGTGTGATAAATGAAGCTGTCTTTTTCCCATTACAGGAACATAGCAAGTTTCAAGAAACAAATCAGAAACCTAGAATGATTAATTGCGTGATCCACAATGAGTCCTGTTGTTTGTCTATGAATCCCTTTGCTCTGCAGATCAGACACACCAGGTGCAGGGAAACACCTGGCTAAGATGAAACCTCTGAATTTCACAGTAGCCTAGTCCAAAAGAACAGTGAACAGTAGTTTTGTTTACAGGTGAATTGTGGGAAGGGAATCCAAGTCGGTGAGAAAACTGATATGGTGGAATAAGAACAAAAGCAACCCTTTAACATCAAGCCAAGCTGCTACCATGCCTCTGGCTTTGCTTCTTCTTCTTCTAGTCCTACTTGACATTAATGAGGAACAAAATGCTTTCAGGGAATCATAACTTCAGTCTTTTGTATTCCCACCCACTGACTCGGCTGACATGGCATTTTCCATATGGAAGTTTCAGCTAAGCATTAGTAACCAATAGCACAGCAGTTAACCTCATAGGTTACGTGGGTCCAAATCTCATGATTTCCACTTATATCCATGTTATCCTAGACAAGTTATCTAAAGTTTCTGTGCTTCTTCATTTACCCCACTTATAAAATAAGGTTAATAATACCCACCTCAGAATTGTTGTGAAGACTTTAAATAAGACATGGTTGTAAGGTAGATGAAATAATGATGATAATGACATGATGATGCTATTGCTGTCAAGCAAGATGGCAAGGGAGAGTTCTGCTATTTTTCTTTAAAATATTGCAAGTACTTTAACAATATTCTTCGCAGATAAATAAATGTGTCAACTACACACAGTTATTGACCCTCCCTTCAAGCTGATAACGTACACGAAATTCAGTTAGCTAATTTTGTTGAGCTGTGGAAGTAGCATGGCTTAGTAGAAAGACCTAGATGAAAATACCAGCTCTCTTGTTTACTAATTGCAAGGCTTGAAAAAGTTATTTACTCTCCCTATGCCTCATCTATTTCTTTAAAGTGGGAATAAAAATACCTCATTTTCAGGGTTGTTATGATAATTAAATGACATAACACAAATGCCTGGTATAAAATAGGTGTTTATAATAAAGGATAATTGACATTACAGCACATATATACTTTAAGTAATAAAACTTCTCTCCACTTTTAATGTTCTCTAATTGTTTTCACTAATTCATAACAGCGTTTCTCCAAATTAGTTTGCATTTGTTATGTTTTGCCATATTGTTTAATTCCAAGTAAAGTTATATGAAAAACAGCCAACTCAGAATGGCTTTTAGGAGGGTATCATCTAAAATAAATTAATGTGGATGCCACTATTTTTAAAATATCTGGCGGAGGAGTGAATTTTAAATGTCTTTTAGTCACACCTCAAACCCTTAGAGGGTAGAAGCTTTCACATTTATCTTCTCTAAGTGTAAACAATTGGGTTTAGATTGATTGAAATCGAGGGAAAAAAAAGACCACAGATCTAGGTAAAATAGAGTATATATGCCAAGTGTTTCCAAATATGTAGTAAGAGAATTAGTACACTAAATATGCCTGGTTTGTCTGGTTTCTAAAAAGCCAAGGAAATTAAATTAGGTTGATTTATTTCCTGAAGTGGTCATTTGGATCATGTTACCAACAATGGGATGTCAGCATCTCTGAAAGCAAAAGACTCAAAATACATAAAGACATCCTTATGGTCTACTGTGCCTATTTCTAAAATACTCTAAATCTGATAGTGCCTCAGACTAGGCTCCCCGAAAGCACACAGTGAGGCAAATATTCATGTGCAAGTGGCATATTAAGGAAAAACTCCTGGAAAAAAAAAAAAACAGGAAGGGAGAAAAGCAGGCCAGAGAAGACAGAGAGGGCGAGTAAGGCTCATCCCATGGAGGGTGCTCTGACCTGGTCCTGCCAGAGAACTCTGGAGGTGAATGATTCCAGCCTCAAGTACTGGAACTGTAGCTTTCCCACAGCTACAACTGTCAGCCATTAGCCAAGGGTCCTCCAAGGAGATGAGACATAATCTCCTAGGTACTCCTGCTTTCTAGAGCAATCCACCTATGAAGAGTCTCAGGTGCTTGCCCTCAGAAATAAAAGCACACGAACACTGGGGGAAAGCACACAGAGACAGAAAAAGGCAAGTATTCATGGAGAAGGGAGAGGATGAGAGAAAAACTGAACTGGTTAGCTTTCTTCTCAACTATTCCAAAGCAATTTGTTTCTTTCATTATATCCCAGTTTTTCTATAGATGTTATGAACACAAACCATAGAAACAGTTGAGATATAGACATTATCCCCTACAGGTGGGGTTGCCATCAATTCATCCTAGATAAGATAAATTGAGCAAGAAGCAAGCTAGTGTGTCCACATTAACAACTTTTTATATTATATGCACAGTTAATGCAAAGTGTGCACATAGACAACTTAATGGGGGAATTGCTATAATTTAGCTATGCTCGTGAGCCAACGAAATTGACAAATTTCTTCTCATATCAGTCGCCAAAATGTACACTTTTCATAAGCAACTGTGCGGTTTTGGTCGATCTTTTCCCCAACGTGATTTTGATGCTATGTATTAAAATATCATCGCATGCCATGTTGAAACGAAAAGTAATAAAATGAAGTTTGTATTTTGCACATCTTTTTTTCTCTTTCTTTCTTTTTTAGTTATTCATTTTTATGGTGTTGGGTATATCGTCGGCCCACAGTCGACTGGAAATTTTCACAAACCTGGCCCAGCAGCACCACAACTGACTTGAGAAAGCCCCCCTGCTCTACCCGGGGCTGCTTCCCCATGCCCAGGACGGGGGCAAGTTCAGCCTTCCAGGCAGAAGCAGAGCTGGGGAAGAGAGGAAGGAAGAGGCCAGGCCCACTGGATAATCAGGATGCCATAATACTACTGCCTCCGTCTGAAACACGGCGGCCCACGATTCCAGGTAGGATATGAAGTCGGCTTCCTAAATGATGAAACCTAAGTCAAGACTACCTTTGTTCTGCGATACCTGGAACAAGTGTTTCCTCTAGACTCAAGCCAGAAACAAAGATTTAAAAGTCGGGCTGCCATCTTGTGGCGAAAGACACCAACACCAGGTCCAGCTGCCCCCTCCTCCTCCGCACCCTCCACCCCCGCCCCCAAGCAAGCCTCTCCCCTCTCGGGGCCTCGCGTGTTTTTCAGGACTCCAGCGCTCTTCCTTTGAAAAACAGGACTCGAGCCTAAAAAAAAACACCCCTGCCTGCCGTATTTTCCTTCCCAGCAGAGCTGCATAGGGTGAGATGGGCTGTAAGTCGGCCTCTTTCATCATGGGGCATAAAGAGCCCACCTGCTCATGGCTGGAGGGAGCCCCTCTCTGGAGCGGAGCCCTTTTGTCCCCTCTACCAGCTGTTTCCTCGATCTTTCACCTGTCGCAGAAAACCGATGAAGCAGGAAGAAACGCCGGGCCCGCCCAGGATTAGCTCCACGGTGTGCAACATATAGATGGTGTGTAGGGAGGGCTTTTAAGGCAAGTGCTGCCACTAACAGTGCTGTTTGGAGGAAACGATGATTGTGAGGAATTTAGGAAGTCATTTGTCACTTGTTTTCAAGCACCACCGCACAAAGCAGGCTAGACAGAAGAACGGCAATCCCGTTTACAATGCCCTTTTTCCAGTCATTTCTGGAGATGTCATCTAATGGATCACAACCATCATATCCTTGTCTTTTTTTTTTTTTTTTAATTGGAGTCTCTCACTCTGTCGCCCAGGCTAGAGTGCAGTGACACACTCAGGGCCACCGCAGCCTCAACCTGCTGGGCTCAGGCGATCCTTCCCCCTCAACCTTCCAAGTAGCTGAAACTAAAGGTGCTGGCCACCACGCCCGGCTAGTTTTTGTGATTTATTGTGGAGAGGAGGTCTCACCAAGTTGCCCAGGTTGGTCTTGAACTCCCAAGCTCAGGCAATCCTCTCGTCTCAGCCTCACAAAGTGCTGGGATTACAGGCTGAGCTACCATGCCCCATCCATATCCTTGTCTTGAACACATGTCTCAACCTCTGCTTTCTGAACTCAGTGAAAATAAAGAGATAAATATATAAAGACAGGCAATCTCCTTTTTAGGTCTGAATGATACATCCATTTACCTTTTCTTGGGTTTCTGATTCTGCTAAAATTTTTGTTCATAATTTAAGGCCATTGACAGAACATCCTTATAAGACTTTAGGTTGCAAATGACAGAACTACAACTCAAATACCCTGAGAAAAAGGGCAAAAAAGAATGGATTGACTCAAATAACTTGAATTCTGAGAGGCTTCAGGTACTGCTGGATCCGAGGTCTTAATGCCACCGGATCTCTGTCTTTCTCTCTGTCATTTAGCTTTGTTTCCTTTCATACGTGGCTTGCTTTCAACAGACAGGCTCTCCCTATGGCAGGGGTAATGACAATCAGCAGCAGCATATTCACATCTCCACCCCAGGACCATGCCTTCAAAATAGTCTTCCTTAGGCCAGGTGTGATAGCTCCAGCCAGTAATTTCAGCACTTTGGGAGGTGAGTGGATTGCCTAAGCCCAGGGGATTGAGACCAACCTGGGTAACTTGGTGAGACCTCATCTCTACAATAAATCAAGAAAAATTAGTCAGGCATGGTCGCACACATCTGTAGTTCCAGCTACTTGGAAGACTGAGGTGGAAGGCTCACCTGAGCCCAGCATGTTGAGGCTTCGGTGGGCCGTAAGCATGCCACTGCACTCCAGCATGGGCAACAGAGTAAGATTCCAACAAAAAAAAAAAAAATAGTCTTTCTTGATCACTTAAGCAGAGTAGTCTCAGGAGAAAATACTGGTTGGCCCCACTTGTTTTACATCAACTCCCAGCATCTCAAACAATAGACACGATGGAATCACACAGAGTAGAGGAGGGGAAGTTAAGCAAGGAAGAGATGCTGGCCTATAATTTAGGGAAAGAACTGAATGAACACTCTCTGCTGTGTTCTTGGGCTGTTCTGTGTGAAAGGGAATCATCTCCTGTCCCTGCATGCTTGACCCCAGCCTCTATACCCAGGGCCCAGGTCTGACTTTTGATGGTCACAGTGGTACCTAATCCTGACCCACTATCACCAATCTGAGCACCGACATGGTAAACGTAACTTAAGAAGACTTTTACTGGAATATTCTGCATCCTGGGCAAAAGTAGGGATTAGATCAGCCAAGTGTCACATCTGGTGCCTCTTTGAGCTGGTGACACAGAGTATAAGTCAAAGGAAAGCTGGTCATCTCGGACTTAGTGTTTTATCATGCACTTTATGATTCACCTTCTATACAGCAAAGACCAAAAAACAGAAGCTTTCATATTTTATGGGGAAAATTGTGTAACATAATAACAACAATAAATAAGATCCCAAAATAAATTCTCGCCCTAGATTTGCTCTCATCTTGCTATATACCTTCAAGCAAATAATTTAGCTTTTCGGGTTAAAAAGAAAAGAAAAAAAGACATCTGTGAGCAAAACTCTTTCTGTATCAGGATATTAAAAGAGGATTTTCTTTTCTGTTGTCTTGATATTGTAAATAAGATGCAAAGCTCAGTACCCAAAAAAGCACGCACCTTACATTTTAGAGGGGGTGTTCAGCAGTAGGAACCAACTAACTCTGCAGGACAAACCTGTGAGAGGCTCCAGGACAAACCTGACCCTGCAGTTAACCACACCCAGAACCACCACCCCACCTTCTGCAATCAGGGCCATAAGGATAGGCAAGGTAAAGCTCCTAAGGCATATGGGCTTGTGTAAGAGGTCACTCCCTCCCAAAAGTCACAGGATGCTTTCAAAGATTGAAGACAACCTGCTCCAACCCCACTCTCTGCCCCCTCATTTTCACATGAAGGAGCTCAGAGGTGGGGGGGAGGGGCACCTCAGGAGCCATGGGTCTTCCTGGGTAGCACTGGGCCAGGTGTGTGCATAGCTGATAAAGAATTGCTAGCCGGCTCGGTGGCTCAGCCTGTAATCCCGCGCCTTTGGGAGGCTGAGGTGAGTGGATTGCCTGAGCCCGCGGGTTTGAGACCCGCCTGGGCAGTAAGATCTCATCTCTATTCCGGCTACTTGGAAAGCTGAGGCGGAAGGATCGCCGGAGCCCAGCAGGTCGAGGTTGCGGTGGCCGGGAACGGCCACTGCACTCCAGTCTGGGCGACAGAGTGAGACTCCAACTCAAAAAAAAAAAAAGAATTGCTGACCGGGCTCGGTGTCTCAACCTGTAATCCCAGCACTTTGGGAGGCCAAGGCGAGTGGATTGCCTGAGCCCGCGGGTTTGAGACCAGCCAGAGCAACTTGGCAAGACCTCATCTCTACAATAAATCAAAAACTAGCCAGGCATGGTAGAGTGACCTGTAGTTCCGGCTACTTGGAAGGTTGAGGCAGAAGGACCGCCAGAGCCCAGAAGGTCAACGCTGGGGTGGCCTTGAGCGTGCCACAGCACTACAGCATGGGCAAAAGAGTGGACAGCAACTCAAAAAAAAAGAAAAAACAATTACTATTACACGCAGAACTGCTTGTTGTCTTGCAGCAGTTAACTAGGCAAATTATAAGTGAAAAACAGTGATTTACCATATTACGTCACCTATAGGCACACTTTGAATAAATCATGTAAACTAATTTAAAAAAAAAAAAGCCTAAGATGAGAATATGACAAGTACAGCCCAAAAGGACATCAGATGCCTTTCAAATGACAGTAGAATCCATCATGAAGCCAAAAACCCCCTAATGAGCACCATGGCGGTAGAGGCCGCCAGCATCAAATGGTAGAACTCGATAGAACCACCTGAACTGGAGTCCCCAAGGCCCAGGATTCTCCACCACTGACATCTCAGCTATTCCAAAAAGGGACCCCTGGCTTCCTGTCCTTCATCTCGATCCCAGACAGGTAAGCCAGCACCACAAAGCCAGGCCTGGCCTCCCCTCCTTTTTTCTAAGCAGCCAGAATCAGAACTGGCACGTGCCGAGGAAAGGAGGAAACCAGCTTGAAATTGAGCTCCATGGGTAGGGCTGGAAGCTGTGGCACCAAAGCAGAGGAGACACAAGGTGTGGTGGCTGCAGCATTTTCTATTCCACACCATTGAGACTGAAGCCCGGGAAAGAAGCAGGACCTTGACTATAGTCTGAGCATGGTAAAGAATTTTCTGAAGTCATCCTATGATGAGTCCTGTGGTTTGACAGCTGCTTTGGTCAGGGTGCTTCTCTTTATGAAAGAGCAGTAGAGCCGGGCACAATGGTTCAAGCCAGTAATCCTAGCACTCTGGGAGGCTAAAGCCAAAGGATTGCCCAATGCCAGAGGGAAAGAGAGAGAGAGAGAGAGAGAAGAAAGAAAGAAAGAAAGAAAGAAAGAAAGAAAGAAAGAAAGAAAGAAAGATAGAAAGAAAAGAAAGAAAAAGAAAAAGGAAGGAAGGAAGGAAGGAAGAAGCAGTATAAAACACTGAGCCTTGGCCTGGATTGCCAGGGTTTGATCCTGGCTAGCTGTGTGTTCTTGAACAGGTTTCCCAACCTCTCTGAGCTGCAGGTCCCTCATAGTAAAATGAAGACTACAAGAGTATCAAACTCAGAAAACTGCTGTGAGAATTAAAGTAAGTCAAAATGCTTAAAACCATTCCTGGCACACGGAACTGTGTCACTACTGACTATTACCATTGTAACCCAGAGTGGTTAACCTCATAACTAAAAGCATGTGATGGTTTCTAGAGTAGATCTAGAAAATGATGACAAACTTCTCAAATAAATCGAATACAGATAGGTCTCTGCAGTGAGGAAAAAAACCTCAAATCACTACAGAACTGAATTATCATCTTACTATATCCTGACTATATCAAATGTATAGTTTGGTCTCATCTATTCATAGCTAAATTAGTGAAACTTAAGCTCTGATTATAAAATTTTTTGAAATATTTCACAATCCTATAGGACAGAAAATAATGCAGTATCTGCATTCTCTAATGCCATATCTAATACAAAAAGAGTATTCCTTTAACATATAAGAAAATGAACAGTACTGAATCAAAAGGATCCACTCTTCTTCCACTACACATCACTCTCCACACAATAGCCAGAACGATCTTTTAAAACAGTAAATTAGGCCAGGCATGCTGGCTCACGCTTGTAATCCCAGCACTTTGGGAGTCCGAGGTGAGAGGATTTCCTGAGCCCGCAGCTTTGAGACCAGCCTGGGCAGCTTGGCAAGACCTCATCTCTACAATAAATCAAAAAATTAGCTGGGCATGGTGGTATGTGCCTGTAGTTCCAGCTACTTGGAAGGCTGAGGCAGAAGGATCATCTGAGCCCAGCAGGTCGAGGCTGCAGTGGCTGGGAGTGTGCCACTGCCCTCCAGCCTGGGTGACAGAGTGAGACTCCAACTAAAAAATAAAATAAAGTAACAGTAAATTAGGTCCTATTATCCCCCTGCTTAAAACTCCCCAAGGGCTTCTTCCCAACATACATGGGAAACCCAAACTCCTGCCTATGACCCACAAGGCTGTAGCATATATGACCCGAGACTTTTCTTTGGACTTCCTTCTCTCCTACCCCTCTCACTTGACTTCCAACCAATCTAGCCTTATTCCTCAAACATGGCAAGCTGTTTCTCTCCTCAGGGTTTTATACCTGTCATTCCCTTTGCCTGAACACTTTTCTCCACAGCCTACTCCTGAACCTCATTCAGGACCACTACTCAAGTGCCACCTCCTTAGAGAGTCTCCAGGATCCACCACACCCTCCCATCACCGCACCCCTTATCTGGCTATACCTTTACCATGCTTACTGACAACTCAGTTAACTTGTTTGTTTTGTTCACTATTACCCCACTAGACTGTAATCTCCAGTGCCCAGAAAGAGATCTGGCACATGGAAGAAAATAAAGAAATCTTTATTGAATGAAGGAAAGAAGGAAGGAATGGCGAGGAATTAACTTTCTCCCAAGACAACTTATTCATTCCATCTCTTAATTGAAAACTGCCTGCCCCCCACAATTTTAAAATTAAAAAAATGCTAAAAAAAAGAAAAAGAAAAAAAATACCCCACAATTTTAAAATAAAAAATACGTTAAAAAAAAGAAAACTGCCTGCCTAACTTTTTGTTTCTGGTGTTATCTTCTGAAGCAAAATATAAGATATACGTCTTAATTTGACATGATAAATATTTGTTGAATAAATGGATAAGTAGATGGACAGATGGATGGATGGATAGATGGATGGGTGGTGGATTTTGGTCTCAACCTGTGATATATCAGAATTCCTACACATTGTTCAGTTATTTTTGTTTAATTAAATAAATATGAACTACAATTCTTTTAATTATTTTGCCCTTCATCTGTCATCTCATTATGTCATCATTCATTAATTAAAAGACACAGATTTCAGGTGATCATTGAGTATTTCTTTGGCTAGAAGTCTCTCATGAGTATCAGGCCTTGGAAAAAATACTAAATATATTTTATGTATAGAAAACTGTTAAACACAATGCCATCTCCCCACAAGTCTATAATATATTTTACTTGTATCAAGCAAGCTTTCTAATTTCATCACCTAAGCAGTAAAATTGCCCACCTTCTGCGCAGTATCCAGTCATTGTCCCTGGCAGTTCCAGTAAATGGTCCTTACACCAGCCCCCTTCTACTTGCCAGATATGATGCCTAATTCTCTCCCTAACTGCCAACCTCCCATTCTTTATACACTGGTCCCATGTTCTAGTCCTTTCCTTGCCACAGTTGTCATTCTTTCTTCACAGGAATGTCATAAATGCCAAGTCCTCATCTCTTCTCATAGGTTCTATCCCATTCAATGGCTGCATCAGCAATATTGCAAGTGATCAGAACTTCACAGCTCAACTCCATCCATCAAAAGCCTATCCACATACCCTAGCTCTGCTCAATGATTTGCAGTCATTTTGGTTGCATATTTGAAGGTGAGGTGAAAGAAGAAAAAAAAATGGCTGCAGGCCTGGTCCTGAAGTCTCAATCAAGAGCGGTAAAGAATTCCTACTAGAAGGAAGTTCACAATGCCCAGTGACTTTCTAAAGAGGACACCACTCAGGGCTGACTCTCATAGCCCTAGAGAGAGTCATTAGTGGTTCAGAACTTAGAGTATTTGAGTATTTGAACCAAGAACCCTGTGCTAGCTTTCCAGTGCATACCAAGCATCTGGTTACACACACACACACACACACACACACACACACCCCTTGTTTATTTCTAGCCCCTCCAGCACTTAGCTAGAGTGCCATCAGAATAATGACCCATCTTAATAATAGCCAACATTTTTTTATCTACCAGGCCGTATGCTAAGCATTTCACAAAAGGTAGCTTATTTATCCCTTCCAACTATGCTTGAAACAGAACTATTATTATCTTCATTTTATAAATAAAGAAGCTTTCTTTTTGAGTCAGAGTCTCACTCTGTCACCCAGGCTGAAGTGCAGTGGCACACTCATGGCCACCACAGCCTCGACTGGCTGGGCTTGGGCGATCCTTTCACCTCAGCCTTCCAAGTAGCTGAAACTACAGGCATGCGCCACCACACCTGACAAATTTTTTAATTTATTGTAGCAATGAGGTCTCGCTAAGTTGCCCAGGCTGGTCTCAAACCTGTAGGCTCAGGCAATCCTCTTACCTCAGCCTCCCAAAATGTTGGGATTATAGGCATGAGTCACCGCACCTGGCAACGAAGAAGCTTTCAAATGCTTATCTCTCTTATATCTCTTATTTAACCAGCATCGATAAAGAAGCTGTTTCTGTCTACACTTTTTAGACAAGGAACCTGAGGACCAAAGAAATTAAATAACTTGAATAATCAAGGCCACTCATTTAGTCAGTGCTGCAGGTGGACTCAAAACCAAGATCCTAACTCTACAATCCACCCATTGACTTTTTCAAGCTTCCTGCTTCCCAAAACTAGCCTGCCATAACAAATACAAAACTGTACAATATAATGATCAAAAAATACATTTTAAAGAAAATAAAAGTACCAGATAGCTGGTGAGTTAGTTTCTACAATTGCGTATTCATTTAACTGTGAGGTCCTGCAAGTCACCAAGGGCAAAAATGATCAGCACTGGCCTGGTCCTGTGAGTGAGTCAGCATTCAACAGCTACACTAGAGGGTTAGCTTTCCACACCTGGCAAATTCCATTTTTAGACACCGAAGAAAAAGTGAACAATGTTCTGTCCTGATATATAAGAAAGGATTATTTACTTTAAGAACAGGTATCCATCAAGAGTTCCCAGGACTAGTATACACACAAATACAGGGGTGATTTACAAAAACACCCGCTTCTCACAGGATACATCCCTCCTGCAGAGCATACAAAGGGTGAAAAGCGGAGAGAGGAGGAGGTCAAAAGGGAAGGAACCATAGGAGAAGAATGATCAGTTGCTGAAGTATTACGCCATCTCATTTCATCTTCTTAATAGCTCTGTGGAATAAGTGTTTATAGTCACCATCTCACACTTGAGAATGCTAGAAGCCAAATAATAACTAGAAGAATACAGTTTTCCTAAATAATAATTAGAGGGATACAGTGTGAGCCTAGATCTGTCATCCACATTTCTTAGGAGTCAGAAGATGGGTGTCTGGTCTCCATTCCACCTCCTGCTCGTTGTGTGACTGACCTGAGGCAAGTCTCTCTCTTGATACCTGAGTCATCACCTTCTGGTAAAAGAATTCACCGGTTGATGGGAGAATGAAAATGAAATAACAGGTTTTAAAAACCTCTTTGAAAAAGAATAGAGCATTTCATAAATGCTAGCATCATTACATCCTATTCATCTTTTACAGCTCAGCTCAAAGTCATTTCCTCAGGAAAGCCTTCCCTAACCTTCTTAACAAGATCAGATCCCCATAGTATACCTTCTCCTTTGTACGCTGTATTAGAGTCACAATTTTCATTGCTGCACTTAAGTGGACAATCTGTCTGCCTTTCCAGTCTGCAGTTGTTCCATGAGGGCGGAAACCCACCTGGGTTTGCCCAGCATGAATATAACCCCAGTGCTTAGCACTTAATAGGCATGCAATAAATATCTGTGGGTTAAATGCATCAATACATTCACATTAATATTAAATTATGCATTTTATAATCATCACATATACAATTCACAATTTATAAAATGTATAATAATAAAAAGAAACACTCTACTTATTACCTAGAAGCCACACTTTCTAGTCATCTTAACCATTTAGAACTTAAAAAGAAAAAGATCTCATCTGTGTAGAAAACGACTGTCATATACAGTCTACACCCTTGACTCTTTGGGAGAGGTGGAGTCACCCTCAAGTCATCATTCTGACAATCAGGTGTAAAATAAGGCATAGGATGACAGCAGCTAGGACACCTGACAGCTGCCCAAAAGACAGCTGACAGCAGCAGAAGGAGGCAGAGTGTAAAAGTGCAGGCTGGCTTTGCAGCACAGCAATCTAAAGGCATTTAACGTGGGGGCCACTAACCAAGCACCTCCGGCATTCCTAGGAGACACCTCTCATCATCTAGAGCAATGGCTGACATTCCAGGAAGGGCCCTGAGTCTCCAATAAAGGGAAAATAATGTCTGAGACACTCAGTGTATAAACAAAAAGACACCGTCAGACATCCCAGCAATGTCTGCCTGCTGGAGTGAAAAATGAAAACTGTTTCAGTACTACATAAACTTTTCTAAAATGGAAAAGGTATCTGTCATCCCATGACTGCTTTGCATAACTGAGATGTCATTGATACATGCTTTCGTCAGGCACAGGCTTAAGACCAATTATTTGTGTTTAAGCTTTTTCTCTCTGAAGTTCTCACACCTCCTACTAAGGTCTTTTTTTTTTTTTTTTTTTTTTTGAGTCGGAGTCTCACTCTGTTGCCCAGGCTGGAGGGGCAGAGGCATGCTCACAGCCACCGCAGCCTTGGCCTGCTGGGCTCAGGCGATCCTTCCACCTCAGCCTTCCAAGTTGCTGAAACTACTGTCATGCTCCACCACGCCTGGGTAATTTTTTAATTTATTGTAGAGATGAGGTCTCTCTACGTTGCTCAGGCTAGTCTCAAACCCATGGGCTCAGAAAATCCTCTCGCCTCTGCCTCTCAAAGTGCTGGGATTACAGGCTTAAGCTACCATTCCTGGTCCTAAACTTTTCTTTTCATAGTAAAACATTTATTCTTAAAGAAGTCATGAGTGGGCCGGGCTTGGTGGCTCAGCCTACAATCCCAGCACTTTGGGAGGCCGAGGTGAGTGAATTGCCCGAGCCCGGGTTCAAGACCTGCCTGGGCAACTTGGCAAGACCTCATCTCCACTATAAATCAAAAATAGCCGGGCATGGCAGCGCGCGCCTGTAGTTCCAGCTACTTGGAAGGCTGAGGTGGTAGGATCGCTGGAGCTCAGCAGGTCAAGGCTGTGGTGGCTGGGAGTGGCCATTGCACTCCAGTCTGGGTGACAGAGTGAGACTCCAACTCAAAAAAAAAAAAAAAAAGAAGTCATGAGTGAAGTAGCTTCTAAAGATTTTCTTTGTGATGTCTTTTGTTATTTCTAACAAGTGAATATTTCTGGGTCTGCCAATGTTTTGGCTCCTAGCTGCCCTGCTCCTGGTCACAAGAAAGGTAAAATGTCAAATGTCAAAGGGAAATAGACAAGAGCTAACTAAATGAAATCTGGCACATGAGAAGTCTGAGATTGTCATTCCGTTCTTCTTGACTGACTTTTCCATTCTCCTTGGACACTAGAATTTCTTTGGCTTACTCAGCTCCAGTAGCATCAGACCTCCTAATTGTTCTTAGAACCTGCCATGCTTTCTGCTCCAATGTCTTTGCATATCCTGTTTCTTATGCCTGGAACACATTTCTTTCTAGTCTTAGCACAAATGACTTCTTCTCCTCTTAAATACAAACTCCAGAGAGACCTTTCATGCTCATTCTAACTAAGGTAGCTCCCTCACAACCATTTTTTTGTACCATACCAATCTTTTTATTTCCTTTTCCTCTCTATCTAAAACTAGTTGCTGTTTGTGCTTGTTTATCATCTGTGTTTGCACATTTATCTTCTTTGCTGCTCTGGCTGCCATGCCTAGCTTGGGACACAACATGAAGTAGGTACTGAATAATAACTGTATTAACAATAACTAGCATTAAATAGCTCTTTCTACATACCAGCTACTGTTACTTACTTATATAAGCTGTTTAATTCTTCCAAAAATCCTATTCCCATATTACAAATATAGAAACTGAGACATAAAGTAGCTAAATGAGTTGCCTAATGTTAGACAGTATTATATTGCATAATATATATAAATTATATACTAGCCGAATATGTGCATGAATTCTAACCATGAGGGCAAAGCTCTCTTCTACCTTGGCTTTCACTGAGACTCTCCTGCTTTTGCATCCATTAATGATGGGGTTCAAGATATGCTACCCCAAAATATATGTTTGTATTTGAAAAAAATAGCAGGAGCAGGAAGGTCTCTCTGAACTTCTCCTTGCCTTTCTCCCTCAAAGCAGGCCATGAAAGAATTCTCTGACCTTCTTCTAAGGTAGGTCATAAGACTTTCATTCCAGAGGTGCTCTCCCTATAACCAGAGGGGGAAAAAAAATCTTTATCCTTGAATACACAGAGACACCAGGAAGAATCGGAACAAACGGGTCTTGCTAAATCCCCCCATTTATTACCATTATATCATACCCTTTTGTCCTCTGATCTTAATTCTCTACAACTATCCACTTCTTTGTCAAACCTAGTATAAAAACACACAAATTTTCCTGTTTCTCTGGTTCCTCATGTCTGAAGTCTCTCATGTCGTGTAAAACTTACATCAAATAAATCTGTAGGCTTTTCTGTTGTCTATCTGTCTCTATTATAGAGGTCTTATCCATGAACCTAGCAATGAGTAAGAAAAATCTTTGGTGCTCTATATGGAACATTTTCTGTGTTTGAACCTGCAAATGATCATGATTTCATCTTTGTCACCTTGCTCCTGTCCTCTGCCCCTTACCTATCTGGCCCAGCCCTGTCTTGTAAGTTGACTTTAGCCATATTTCCTCAGGATTGCTTGAGTCCAGGAGTTCGAGACCAGCCTGGGCAACTTTTCGAGACCTCATCTCCACGATAAATAAATAAATAAAGTTAGCCACAGTGCATGCCTGTAGTTCCAGCTACCTGGAAGACTGAGTTTGAAGGATCACCTGAGCCCAGCAGGTAGAGGCTGCGGTGGCTGTGAGCATGCCACTGCACTCCAGTCTGGGTGACACAGTGAGATTCTAACTCAAATAAATAAATGAATAAGAGAAGCTTAGAGCTTGAGCATCTTGCAAATAGAAAGCTAATTTGCTTTATCAATTTTTGTCCACTATGCTTGATCCTCGGGATAATTTGTGAGCCACTGTACCAACCTCACTTATATTGTAGTCTTTTATCATATGAATGCAAGATATATTTCTTGTTGCCAAAAATAATCAAAGCATCTGAAGAAACCAAAGCAACCTTATTTACTTCCTCAGAGATCACAGCAAATGTCCTCCTGGTATTTTTTTTTTTTTTTTTTGGTTTGGTTGTTGTTTTTGTTTGTATTTTTGTCTGCACATCAAGGCATTTAAATTAAGGACAATATATCTTTATTCCAAATGATGGTTGATATCCTTTAAATGTTTGCTTTAAAAAAATGAATTCAAATCTAAAGCTGGCAATAATGGGCACTGTATTATTAACAATTTAAATCAAAGTTTAATGCTTTTGACATCACAAAGACACAGATCCCACATTATAATAACCTCTGGTAAATGAATAGTAAACTAAATGTAGGCTTCTGAGACAGCTAATCCTAAAAGGTATGAAACAGATGAGAGTAGTTAAATATAGCAATTATTGATATATGCTCTCATTCTAATATAAGGGAGGGATAGAGGTTATTTAATTTTAATGTCCCCAGAGGTTGACTTTGCTCGTAACATTTATAAAATATTGAAAGACAAGAAGTGGTACAGATGTGAATTCCGCAGTTGATTTTTTTCAGTTGCCCTTGAAAGCAGCTGCCATAAATCTTGGATGAAGCCAAATAAGGCTGATGATTTTGATCTTCAATTCATTCTTTTCTATCCTTCAAAAGGTAAATGATCCTGATGGAATTAGAGCTAAGCAGAATGGCTTTCCTCTGTGATCTGCATAGCCAATGATGCGCGCTGCCTTCATTAGCAGAGTGGGGCCAGTTCCCTCGTGTGGTTGTGGTGTGCACTCGGGCTTGAACAGTACTTTGAGCAAGAAAGACACTGAAACACTGAGCTCAGAAAACTCACATTTCTCATCCCTTCCCCCCTCGGTTTTACTTCTCCCTTCTGTGTTGGCTCAGCAGAACGCCAAAGTGTGAACTGAATGTATGAGAATCAAGTACACAGCTCTACCACCAGTTCCTGGGTAAGCATTTGAAAACGTCTCAGCAAAAGATGGGTTTCAGTCTGACTCTGAAAAGAGTACTACAAAAAGTTGTAGGGAAAAATAGGACTTAAGGCAGTCCAAGGCTTCCCTTACAGAAAATCCTGGGGCCTTTCCCACTGAAACGTAAATCGGATGAATCTTTTTCCATCCCTATGGTAAAACATAAAGTGACTTTCTTAAGTCCCACTCAGTCATACATAAGACATCGTATCCTGTCATTAGGGATGGCAATAAATGTATTTGTGTGGGTTTGCAACTCTGCTTCAGACCACAAGGCAAACCCAGTTAAAACAACCACAGAGAGAATCATCTATCTTCATAAATTCAGTTGCAAAGAGAAATTCATCATGTTTACTGTCTTTAAGAAAGGAGCGAGTCTTGTAATAAAATGTTCTCTGGTCCAGATTCCTTGTATTTATGGGGTCCTTTCTTTCTGCTTTTCACAGAGCATGGTACATTCTAAACCACTAGCTGTACCTTCATTAGCATAACATAATAAATAAGTTATGTGTCTTGGAATGAAGAACGTGCTTGGAGAGGCTGAGGCAGGGGTATTCCTTCCATGGTAAGTGACATCCTTGAGAAGCTCCAGGTATAAAAAACTGCAGAGTTGAATATTTTGAATCCAAAAAAAAGAAAAAAAGTGCAAAAGAGACAAAGAGGCTTTGTGATGAAAATACATCCTGTTCTTTCCCTGCCTTTCCTCACTCCCTACATTCCAGAGAATTGTTGTGGGAATGTGCTCATTTATTCAGCAGACATTTATTGAGTATTACTATATGCCAGGCATTGCAAAAATAAGGACACAGATATAAGAGAATAAAGACCTGTTTTTGTTCTGCTTCAAAACATTTTGCTATTGCATGCACGAACACAGACATGCACTCTCACAATATGAAACTGATCACTTTTCTAAGAGAAATGACCCAAAATGGGCTTTTAGGCTCATTGTGGTCTTTTTTTCCCTCCCTGGGCCAGAGGAAAGTGATGACAAATGTTGTGAGCCAATCTGGGAGCCAGGAAAGTTCAAGGGCTGGAAGAATGTCTCTGAGCCACAATGGTCTGTGAGCACTTTTATGGCCCATTTGTCAGAAGCTTTGTGGGGTGTCCCTCAGCTTTGTCCTTTAAATTGTGTAATTCTATCAATTCCTGCTAGTGCCCTGGAAAATTTATATTATCTTAGCTTTATTGCCTAGCTTTTAATGACTTTATAGGAGAAAGGGTATTTTTAACTCAGTTTCCTTCATTTATTTTGTATGTGTGTGTGGAGTCACATTTCAAATGGGGAAGGGACTAAATTCTGAAAATTAGTGGGAAAGGACTCTGGAGTCCAGTTGCCTGGGTTTGAATTTTTTCTCTATCTCTTATTAGCTCTGAGTCTTTGGCAAAGTGTTTTAACCTATTATAGCTCACTTTCTTCATTTGTAAATTGTGGGTGCTAATTCCTACCTCATAGGGTTATGATGAGAATGAAATAAGGTAAAACACTTGGATGAATGCTTAGCATATAGTAAGTTCACAATAAACAAAAACTGTAATTATAGACTGATGAATTTAAATTTAATTCCTAATGGAAAATAAAAAGCACTGGATGATTTGCAAATGTTTAGAAAAATGCATGAATACCAGAAACAATGGACAGATTGAGAAAAAAAAATTGGCAAACATACTCATTTCATTGTAAGATAGGACTAGTAAATTGGAACACCATGAATATCATATTTCTAGAGTTCTTTCCCCGTCACTTGGTGTGGTCTCTGACAATTATAATAACCAAATGCTCTTCACCAAACCAAAAAAGGTGTACTATTTCATTATGCCCAAATAGCAATTGTAAAGCAGAACTTAACCAGGTAACCTGGAACTCTCCTGAGCAAACCAGTCTATATGATCATTTTATCCATAATAGCCTTTGGATAATAACGCAATGAGCTTGAGTCATGCGTATTGGTTAAGTTGAGTCATGTCTAGTAAAACAAACATATCCCAAAGGAGATGATTTGTGAGAACTCCTAAGGCTCTGTCTTCCACCTGTTCTCTTTAACATTTTCATCAATGACCTGGATAAAGATACAGACAGCATATTCATCAAGTTTATAGATAGCATAGACTGGAGCAGAATAGCTAATATGAGAGATGTCAGAATGCAGATTTAAAATTATCTTTAAATTGGAACATTAAAGCAAAGTCAAGAAAAAAAATGCCAAATCCTACTTTTAGACTCAAAATGAACAGTTACACAAATGGGATACAGAAGAGGTTTACAACCCTTTTTATGAATAAAAAGAAATGCTGAGGGGTTTTAGTTGACCACAAGCTTGTTATTAAGATTTTAAAGACAGCTGGGCTCAAGGGCTCAGCCTGTAATCCCAGCACTTTCAGGGGCAGAGGCAAGTGGATTGCCTGAGCCCGTGGGTTCGAGACCAGTCCAGGCAAACTGGTCTCCACAATAAGATTTTTTTTAAAAATTGCCAGTTGTAGTAGCGTGCGTCTGCAGTTCCGGTTATTTGGAAGGCTGAGGTGGAAGGATCGCTGGAACCCAGAAGGTCGACGCTGGGGTGGCTGTGAGCATGGGTGTCACTGCACTCCAGCCTGGCGAAGGAGTGAAACTCCAACTCAAAAAAAAAAAAAAAAAAAGATTTCAAAGACTGTTGTGTTAGGGAGTGCATGTGCCCTGTTTCACATTGGAGAGCTGTAGAACCAATAGACCAAAAAAAAAAAGTTAACAGATTTTTAATTCCATGGTGAAATAGGCTGACTTTTAAGTAAGTGAAGGACTACATGTCAAGACCACTGTTAAAATGGCTGTTGAAGGTATTCTTGCATTGGGAGACTGGACCAGATGATCTCTAGGGGCCCTTCCAGTTAATTTCCAATGAATTCCTACATCTTATTCACACTACCTCCCTTTGCCAGGTGCAGGTGTACAAAACAAGTAGGTCTACTAAAATTGACTAAATTCTAAGAGTTCATGAAAATCAAACTGTAGCATCTTTTCTTCCCATTTTAAAAGTGAACCCTGCTTCTGAGTGATTTGCCATTCCAGTGTCGTCTGTTTGCAAAGTATTTTGTATCTCTCTCTCTCTCTCTCTCTCTCTCTCTCTCTCTCTCTGACTCTCTCTCTCTCTCTCTTTCTCTGTCTCTTTCTTCTCTCTCTCTCTCTCTCTCTCTCTCTCTCTCTCTCTCTCTCTCTCTCTCTCTCTCTCTCTGTCTCTCTCTTTCTGTCTCTCTGACCTCATCACAATGAATGATAAAGAATCATTCTCAATCTGCATTTTACCACCAAACTAGAGCTGAGCTTCTGTGGGGACCCAATTGTTTGAAGAATAAATGGTTGTATAAAAGAACAAATACAGGGCTGGGTGTGGTGGCTCAGCCTGTAATCCCAGCACTTTGGGAGGCCGAGGCAAGAGGATTGACTGAGTCCAGGGGTTCAAGACCAGCCTGGGCAACTTGGAGAGATCTCATCTCTACAATAAATCAAAAAAATTAGCCAGGTGTGGTGGCACACACCTGTAGTCCTAACTACTTGGAAGGCTGACGCAGAAGGATCGCCTGAGCCCAGCAGGTCAAGGCTGCAGTGACCATGAGCGTGCCACTGCACTCCAGCCTGGGCGATAGAGTGAGATACCAACTCAAAAAATAAATAAATAAAAGAACAAATACATGGATGGATGAACATAAATCTATACTCTCCTGTCTTTCCTAGAGGCTATTTCTACTACTACTTTTAGAAAAAGCCCTTTTCTGGAAAAAAAATAGAAATGTTAAAAGGGACTTAGGCAGTCTTCTGCTTAAAATGTCCCTCAAACCTGATATAATTCAATCTAAAAGTTCTCTGTGAAATGAAAAGTTCAATTCTCTCACAAATTACAGACTAATGCAACTATTTTCCCTCTATATAGAATCTCTTTTACCAAGTGAAGCAAACTCATGGTCACAGGAAAGCTAATGTTTCTGTTGCACAGCTTTTTTTTTTTTTTTAGAATTTAAAGCAATGATGATCAAACACACACTTCCCTTGGAATATCAGGAAAGGGTCACACATGCACTTCCCCAGTGAGCTAGTTATTGTAGTTGTTAAAACCAAACCCTCTACAGCCTACAGTAACACTGATTTAAGGCCCAATTCTCTGAGCACACAATATAAATCCTTCCAGCCAGATGTCCACTGATCTGGAACTAGAATCCACAAGACAATCATCTTCAAAGAATCTTATAGTGCAACTAATGTAATGCAATAAATTTAAAAGGCCAACTTGCTTTTTCCTTCTCCTGCCACAGTGGAAAAAAACAACTGCAGAAAGACATGAACCAAGAACATTACAAAATGGAGCGGCGTCAGTAATGTATATGCTTTTTAAATTCCACTAATTTGGATACCTGAATTGTATTTGTCTCTTGTCTAATTGTTTTTCAAGAGTGATAAAAAATTATACAAGTTGCTAAGACACCCGTATTCATGGCCCTATGATGTACAAAACATATTGATATTCGATAATATCAACTACTTATCACAGCACTATTTCTCAGGTTTAGTTGCCATCAAGTTAAGCTTTTCAGAAATCTCACCGACAGATGATTGATGTGATTGTAGTTGCTTAATTTCAACTGAGCATCAGTATAGTACTTTTTCTACTTAGTTTTGTTTTCTTCCTTTTTCTTTTTCTAAATTCTGACCAAGAAGAAAGAAAAGTGCTTTAATCCCTCACTTATCTTTAAATAAAATGTTCAGTGATCTCAGGCAAACAATAAGTCATAAAGTAGACACAGTGATTCAGGCAGTAATCTATGGGCATATAGATCATCCTGCAATGGTACATTAATCATTACACTTAAAGACAGGGCAAGAGGGATGACTTTTTTTCAATTGTGTCTGTTGCAACTCAGCGACATTCAAGAATTTTTAATCTGGCCCACTTCTGCAAATAGAAATGGCTGTGTTTTCATCTAGAAACATTTTCCAGCCACACCCCTGAGCAGGATGAAAGCAACACCAGAAAAGTAGAACTGTTCCTGAATACAAAAAGGTTGTTTTAAATAGTTAAAAAAGAAAACCCGATGGGAATCATGTACCTTTCCAAAAAAAATTAATCCTAAAAATAAAAATGTTCCATTATAAAATCCAAGGTCTGCCTCCTGTACGCAATATGATTTTGACCCTTCAATCCCCAACATATTCATCTGTTAAATGTGAATACCTGTGTCAGCCCTAAGGTATGACAGTGAGGTTACTGGCCATGTATGCAAGATCCCTAGTAATCTGCACGGCACATATTAGGCACTCAAAATACAGTCCCAATTATGTTTCAGAAACTTTTATCCTAGACATCCCTCATGCTCGTTTTCCTTTTTCTTTTTCTTTTTTTGAACTGAAGTCTCACTCTGTCGTCCAGGCTGGAGTGCAGTGGCAGGCTCACAGACACCAGAGCCTCGACCTGCTGGACTCAGGTGATTCTTCTGGCTCAACCTTCCAAGTAACTGGAAATGCAGGGGCACACTACCACACCTAGCTAATTTTTGTTGTTTTGATTCATTGTAAAGATGCAGTCTCTCCAAGTTGCCCAGGTTGGTCTCAAACCCCTGAGCTCAGGCAATCCTCTCGCCTCTGTCTTCCAAAAGTACTAGGATTACAGGCATGAGTCACTGTGCACAGGCCCTCATGCTATTAATATACTTATAGAAGGTCTCTGATTCAGCATTGGATACTGCATAGAAGGAGAGCAAAACACCAGAAGCTCCATCACATCTGCAAGAGTGACTCCAGGCAACATCCCCTATTGACTCCCCTTCTCCCTACTAGAGCACATTTGTCCTCTCCACAATGAAATCTACATCTGAATGCCAGCACCTGGTGACTTCTCCAATCTGACTGGTTGATAGTCTTCTAATAAACAAAAATTAATTCCAGCTGGGCACAGTGGCTCAATCCCATAATCCCAGCACTTTGGAAGGCTGAAGCGAGAGGATTGCCTGAGCCCAGGGGTTTGAGACCTGCCTGGGCAACTTGGGGAGACGTCATCCCCACAATAAATCAAAAATTTAGCTGGGCCTGGGACTGTGTGCCAGTAGTGCCAACTACTTGAAAGACTGAGGTGGAAGGATCGCCTAAACCCAGCAGGTCAAGGTTGCGGTGGCCGTGAACATGCCACTGCACTCCAGCCTGGGCGACAGAATGAGACTCCGACTCAAAAAAAAAAAAAAAA